>NW_028300737.1:0-53604 GCF_049724085.1 Artemia sp. Qi Xiang Cuo
TATGAGATAATAAGGTCCTTTAAATAAAAATTATAGCTAAGATAAAGATTTTATTTATTAATTTGGTTTATATGTTAAAAATTTTTTTTTTTGATTAAATGGGGGGGGGGTGAGGGTTTTTAACTAATAAATTTTAAGTAATATTTAATAAAACTACTACTTGTAGTTAAGTTTATAAAAAATAAAAAAAAAAAAAAAAAACAACACTTCAATGTATAAAAAAAAAAATCACACTTTAAAAAAAATGAAGATTTTTTAAAACTTAAAGAAAAAAAATAAAAATAATTTTATTCTAATACCAAATTAATTATCTAAATATAAGAAATTTTTAAAAAAAAGTCACTAAAAAGGTCACTGATCTTTATAAAAAAACACCCCTTAAATGCAGACTGGTCTTTAATTATTTTCAAAAAAATTTATAAAAAAAGCCACTGATATTGATAAAAAAAGGAAGCTTTTTTGACATTTAATCAATTTTTAAATTAGGTAACCACACACACAGTTTAAGTAAATAATTTCTTCCTTAAATTAATGACAAGACAATTTTTTTTTTTTTTCAGAATGACCTGGAAGTATTTTAAAAAACACCCCTAAAAAAAAAGGGTAATTGATATTTATAAAAAGGAAGCTTTTGTAACAATCAATACATTAAAAAATCAACATTTTATTCTAACCCCAAATTGTCGATCGAAAGCTAAGCACTTTTTTCAAAAAACATCTAAAAGACCAATTGATCTTGATAAAAAGTCACACCGTAAATTTAAACCTCTAAGAGAATTTGAGGTTTTTTCAGTTCCTAAAAACAACAGGCTTCTAAGTAGATAAGTACCCTTAGTTCTAGTGTAAGGAAAGAATTTCTTCCCTAACTTAATGACAAGATAAAATTTCTTTTTAATATAATAATTATAATATTTTTTACTCACCAAAAATTGCTCCATTTTTCTTTGTAAATGTTTTTTACAAAAAATACTTGTAGTGCTATCTCGAATAAAACTATTCAAACTGATGGAGAATCAAATTTGAAATCTGAATATATACAAAAATAATTGGCAGGTAAAAAGAGAAATCGGTTTTCTGGTTTAACACTAAAACAGGACACTGAACTTTGAAGTTACGCTGAACTTTTGAAATTGCATTATTCCCTGGCAAAGAGTGTAATAACCTGCAAAATTAACAGAAAAACCTGTTTGGTACGGGGGCCTCGGCAAATTCAATAGATGGTATATACTTATATATATATATATATATATATATATATATATATATATATATATATATATATATATATATATATATATATATATATATATATACAAAGATAAACAACAAAGCTACGGAAAATAAACAACAAAGCTCAAGTAAAATTCTCAAATTTGGAAAGCCTTATTTTCCGTGGGAGGGGGTATTTTCCGCGGGGGGGGTATTTTCCGCGGGTGGGTATTTTCCTCGGGGCTATTTTCCAGGGGGTATTTTCTGGGGGAGGGAGTATTTTCCAGGGGGTATTTTCCACGGGGGGTATATTCCTTGGGGCGTATTTTCTGGGGGGTAAACGCCAGGGGGGAGGGGGTTAAACACCGGCCACACACAAAAAAATTAGGAAATACTAGCATAATTTTCAAATTCATGATAATTCGGGAGTCCAGCCCTCCCTACCTCCTGGGCGCATCTCTCTGGAGTCTTCTATTTCTAAGTCATAATTTGGGGTACACATTATTTATAACATTCTGATTGCGAGGAATGAATGGACCAGACCAAAACGTCTTATATGCAGCTGTTTTGATTTACATCAATATTTTTTTTTTACGTTAATACCTGACACAATACCTGTCACAATACCTGACATCCATAGCTTAGGTAAGCTTATTACCATTATCAAGTTAAAAAATGCAAACGAGAAAACACTAAGAAATGTAGAGCTAAAATATGACTTTGGTCAAGCTCATGCAATGATAGTAACACAACTTATGTATATTCAAAGCTCGATTGAAGATGAGATGGGAACTATTGTTAAAAACTCCTTAAAATTCATACGTGAGCCATGAATGGCCTTCGTAGGAATGGCAGTGGCACCAATTCAGGATCTGGGAGGCAATTGTTCCTCTATATTCTACTGCCCTAGCTTTAGAAATATACATTTTTGGATATTTTCATAAAAAAAAAACACCCTCCTACATTTTTAAGAATATAATTTTTGCATCTTCATTATAAAAAGAAATCTCCCCCCCAAGCATGTTCGTGAATTCATGCCCCAAGAGTAGGGTCTATGCTTGCACTCTTTTCCGCAAAATCTCAATTTTTTTAAGTTTGTATTGATTGTCCGAAGCGTTGAAGAAAATTTTTCTGATCTCTTGCATTTTTGTTCAAAGTCCCCTCCCCCCCAAAAAAACTACATATAACCCTGTAGCGGACTCATAAGTATCACCGACATATTTAATGACATTTTGCCAGTAATTAAATGACAAAAAAGTGAACTCTTATTTCACCGTCATTTTGGTTCATTTGTTTATATGTATGTTTACAACTAAGGTGTGACAATCGGCAAAGTTAATGCTGATAAGCATAATTATCTGTTAACGCACACTGAAACAAATTTATTTTATATTGGTAATATTTCCAAGAATCTAGCTGACCAATATTTGGATAATAGATAAATTGCGATTAGCCTTCTATTTTGTTTTATTGTCATTTTACTGTTCAATTTATGTATGAAGATTAAGAAATGCACAGAGTAGCCGGCCTTTCCATTCTCCCTTTTGTTTAGTTTTTATATAGAAAGTTTCAGGGCCACGTTTGAAGCCATGAACATACAAATTTTCTTTCGGCAAATGCTGAAGCAAATTTCTTTACCAAGCACGAAGGTTGATTAAATACATTGAAATAACAATTTCATGGGATCAGTTGTGATAAATTAATTATATAATTATATATATATATATATATATATATATATATATATATATATATATATATATATATATATATATATATATATATATATATATATATATATATATATAGATTACATAATATAATTATATAATAAAATAATTATAATATATCATATATATATATATATAATTATAGTGAAAGTATATTATAATAAATATAAGATATAGTTATATCATAATTATATAAATTTGTAATTATATAATATTAAAAATCATATAATTATATAATTTTTTTTAGCATCTATTAAAGGAAATTTATTCTCTATGCATGACGGTAAATTAAATACATTATAATAACAATATCATAGAATCAGCTTAGCGGGGCAAATTCCCTTTCTAAACTAGCTGCAATTACAACAAAATTCTTACTTCCTTTTAATGAATAAAATTCCATTTAATTGATCTTTCTATTCAATTTTAGTTTAATCACATCCCAGCCCATTGCCTAATGCTAGGGTACAGCCCTATTCTATACCGGGATAGCAGTTTTTGTTTTTGTTTTTCAAACTGGCACTATGAACCAACTGCTGATGAAAAATAGGTATAAAAAGAATTTACAACAACATTAACAAAATCCTTGGACTTCTTAAATGATGACTAGGGCTAAATATAGGCAACAGGGGCAGAGGAGGGGGAGGGTACCGGATGCAAGTAAACAGATCGCAAATACAAGAAATCCATTAAGGAGGGCCTAGACTGTCAATCATTTTGATCAAAATCTTCGGTCAATCGATTGACTCAAGCATGATTGACCGTCTAGGAACCTGTTTGACGCTTGAGTCAAGCTTCGATTGATAGAAAGCTTGAAAGACTCAATCATTTTGATCAAAATCAGTATGTTAGGTTAGCTTTGGTCAAGATTGAAGAGTTCATTGAAGGTTGATTAAAGCACACGTCAATCGATTGGCGAAAACTTTTGATCAAAATGATTGACCGTCTAGGCCCTCATTTGAATAGAACCATCGTTTCAATCAATAGATATAGATTGGAAAGCAAATAAAATTTGAGTTCGATATTGTGTAATCGAATGATTGCTATGTTTGTTAGACTAATTAATAAATAGACTATTAACTAGTTAATGATTTTAGAATTATTTCCTTTGTATATATTTCTGTTCAGATCTTTAAATTTTTTATAACCAATAAATTGTAAAAAAAAAAAATTGTTCGTTACTAACTTTCTACTGCAATGTAAAAATTATCCCATTTCCCATCAATCTTTGCGACCTTAACCTGCTTTCGTATGCGGACGACTTACAAATACTAAGTTGCAATGCTGCTTCTTTGTGAGGGAATATTGACAGTCTGATTACTGGATACGAAAGTATTGGTTTACAAGTTAAACAGTTAAAAACCTAAAGACTTTGTTTTTGGAATTTACTCCTTCGGAAAATCAGTTAAAATATGTATGTGACGGCCGAACGAAGAACAATTCTCCCCGGAAAATCTATGAAGTATCTGGTAATAACTTACGGACAAGATACTGGAAGTTCAAGTTTACTGATAATAGGGAAAATTGTCAGTATTTGGTCAAATTATGGTAAACTTGTGCTCTTTAAGGTTTAGAATGAACGAGAAGATTCTTGCAAAGCTATACGCAGCAGTTGCTCTCCATCACCTGCTGTTTTTGCTGCTGATAAGGGATTGGTTCACTTAAACTGAGAGCGAAAAGACGGATTTGTTTATTGCAAATATTTGAACCGCTCCGTGAAAGAAGCACGTTCGTTCTAAGATCCCAAAATATGGTAAACCCGATTGGCACTGTATCGCCCTCTTAAATAAACACCAAGAAAATGGCAACTGACTCATTGTGTGACTTTTTACCTTTACACCTTATCTACGGGTTTGGATTAAGAAGTCGGTGTTTGTGTTTTTTCTCTGGTGTGGAAATGTTCTCGTTTTTCGTTTCTTTTTTCCATTACTCTGCTTTTTTTTGTATGAGCGGGGTACACAAAGTGGGGTTATATAGAGGGACTGCTTGTATACTTTTCACGCATGGAAGAAACAGGTAACTGTAGAAAATCTTAGGGGCACCGAACTAATCTCGAGGAGGAGTTCTCAATGTATGTATTTCCCGTTCTGTCATCCTATTTGCTCCCAACCATGGGTGTAAATAGGTATTCTTCCATCAAAGGGGGTTAAAAAAAATAGATACAAGCCATTTCCATACTTTTTGCTGACAGGATCCCTAGGAAAAATAATAACAGGGAAGGTTCCTTTTTAACAGTGTGCTTCCAGCCATACGATTTTTCTCTGTTTGTTATCAAGTGACAATGATAGCAAACTGAATTTGAATATCTTTAATATTTACTGACTTAAGATTTTGGTCAAAATTGGGTAAAATATTTGTCGGTTTTATTCGTTTTTTCAGTTCGCGTCTGTCTATCATATAATTATTTATATTTTATTTCAATTTTATTTGGTAATGTTTCATCTTATTTATTTTACTTTAAAATGTATAACTACGTCAATTTGATACCCACTCATGAAAATCTGGCTTCGAACTCATTTTTTCGCTCCAAATTCCAACTTTGTTTAAAAGCGCAGATGCAACAGTTTAAAAATGGTCAGGTCAAAACAACCCTACATTATATTATGAATATCCCTATTTTATATATATATATGTATATATATATATATATATATATATATATATATATATATATATATATATATATATATATATATATATATATATATATATATATATATATATATATATATATATATATATATATATATATATATATATATATATATATATATATATATATATATATATATATATATATATAGTATATTATAGCCTATAATACGCGTATTATATATAATAATAATAATAATAATATTTTATTTAAACCCTCTATAACAAAAATTGTAAAAATTCTGAAAAGAGAAGTAAAGGGAAGAGAAAAAAGGAAAAAAAAGACACACACAAAAGACACAGACTGGAAAATACAAAACTGGAAAAATACGAGAAATGAACAAAGACAAATTAGAAGAAACATAATTATAAAAAAAATAAGAAATACAAACAATTCAACATATTATAAAATATCTTTATTAGAAGGACATGACAATGACAAGTGATGGACCTAGCTAATTAACGATACCATTGGAAAGTTAGGAAATTTACTATTCCTTCGAAGGAAACGGTTATGAACACCTTCCATTTTATAAAGTATATTAAAAATTCTAGAAACTAATGACATTTTGCTGTTCCTATACCACGGAGGTAATCGTAAAAAAACTTTGCAAATTTAGAATATACTTAATTAATGGATCTTTTTTCTCAATTGTAGAAAAAAGACCACACAGGGGCAAAAAAGAAAATATGTGGGCCAAGCAGTGGCGGATTCAGGGGCCGAGTGGGGCGCCCCTAGGGTAGTCTAAACTAGTGTAATTTATTTAATTAACTCAAGTTGGCGTTAATTAAACTTGCTCCTTGCGCAAGTTTATGGGATCAACCTGTTTAGCGCCCCATAAAAATTTTTTTTCGGATCAACCTATTTTGCGCCCCCCCCCCCTAAAAAAAATCCTGGATCTGTCCCTGGGGCCAAGGAAAGCGTTATAAAAGTGGCCTAGTGTACTGTGATCGAACTGACCTCTGACTCGGGCAAGTGCTCCATATGTCTTTCTAATTTTTTCTTTGAGACTATGGATTATATATAACCTTATATTAGACTGTATTATATTCAAAATACACCTGTAAAGGTTACATGTTGCTTAAAACACAAGGTAGGATTTTATACATGATCTGCTTCTAAGCTTTTCGGGTTCGGGTATGGCAATTGGCAACTGGTAAAACAGGTATCAAAGCGTGTAGACGGAACATGCTCAGTAGGATAAATTAAAGGCGAAGACAAAAATAGAAATTTGGTTTGAATGAGCTACTTGACCTTAAAGTATTTATTTCTTGTTTTTTTTTTTTTAACTCATAGCTTTGATTCAGGCGCCGTAGCAGAACATTAAATTTAGAAAATCACGTGAAAGTCAAAAGTTAAATACAGGTGAAAATTACAGTCAGCCGTTCCAACATTCAAATAGTGGAATCTCGTGAATCCGGTAATTTAGTTTAACCCACCCCCTCCTTTTCCAAAAATTTGAAGAACTGCGGCGAAAAAAATACATTTTTTGGTTGATAAATAAAAAAAAAATGTTAAAATAAATTATCAAATGCGTATCCACGTCAGAAGTTGCGTCCTGTAAGTTATATGTATGCTAAATACAATTAATAAAGTGTTATGAAAAAAATATTAACTTTTTTACCTAAGTATTTAAGGATATGAACTTTTTTTTATTTACAAAGATAATTTTATGCAACGTTCGGATGTAAAGAGGAAGTTAAGCGAAGTTTAAAATAAACAAATCAAAATTATAAAATAAGTTCATACAGCTAAGTAATAGAATAATAAAATCAATAATTGATTAGTTATCCACGAGAAATAATAAATAAAATTATTTTAAAATAACAAAATTAAACGTCCAAAACTTCACTTCTTTCGAAGAAAAAACCAAATCCATGACTATTTTCTTTTTCATCACCTTCCACCAAACAAGGAAATAAATCACCGAAAATGTTTATAACATTTATATAAAACAATTATATAAAAGGTTAACAATCATAGGCTGCGGGATTGCACTGCCTAAATAAAGAACGATGTTGGCAAAATGTATTTTTTTTCCATACCTGGGCACTTCGTATCGAAGGAGTTGTCGTAGAAACTTCGAAAAGGGCTCAGTCGATTGGAGATTGGAGTGGCTAGTGCCCTTTTAGTCGAAAGTGATTGGAGGGCAACTAGCCCCCCCCGCCCATCATTCCCCCAAGCATATCCAATCAAAATTTTGAGATAGCCATCTTGTTCAGCGTAATTGATTTCCGATTTCCAGATAGAAAATATGTTTTTGAGGAGGACCCTCCCCCACAACCCTCAGGGCAGGGGTTTTAAGTTATGCCCTGGGGGCATATAAGAACGATGTTGGCACAATGTATTATTTTTTTTTCCTTTAGAGCAGGGTACTTCGTATCGAAGAAGTTGTCGTAGAAACCTAAAAATGGCTCATTCAATTGGAAATTGGAGTAGCTTGTGCCCTTTTTAATAGTCGAAAGTGATTGGAAGGCAACTAACGCCCCTTCCACGCCCACCATTTCCCAAAACACATCCAATCAATTTTTTTTTCTTCAGCGTAGTTGATTTCCAGATAGAAATTATGTTTTTGAGGGGGACACTCCCCCACAGCCTTCAGGGCAAGGGTTGTAAGTCTCTGGGGGCATATAAGGTTTTTATAGAAGGCTTTGTCGTAAAAAGTTAAAAAAAAGGCTCATTCGATTGGAAATTCAAAGAGATAGTGCCCTTTTTAATAGTCGAAAGTGATTGGAGGGCAACTAGCCCCCCTCTCACGCCCACCTTTTCCCCAAACACATCCAATCTCAATTTTGAGATAGCCAATTTATTCAAATTATTTGTAAGTTCTGGAAATTAGGTCTTTGTGGATGACAACCCCCCCCCCCCACAGCCCTCAGGGCAAGGGTAGTAAGTTATGACCTGGGGGCATATAAGGTTTTATAGAAAGCGTTGTCGTAGAAACTTTAAAAAAGGGCTCATTCGATTGGAAATTGAAATGGCTCGTTGAAACTTCAAAACAGGCTCATTCGAATGGAAATTAAAAGGGCTAGTGCCCTTTTTAATAGTCAAAAGTGATTGGAGGGCAACTAGCCCTCCCACGCCCATCATTCTCCCAAACACATCCAATAAAATTTTGATACATCCATTTTGTTCAGCGTAGTTGACTTCTAGAAAATATATTTTCAAGGAGGATACTCCCCACAACCCTCAGGGCAAGGGTTTTAAGTTATGCCCTGGGGGCATATAAGGTTTTTATAGAAGGCGTTGTCGTAGAAACTTCAAAAGAGGCTCATTTGATTTGAAATTAAAGGGGCTATTGACCTTTTTAATAGTCGAAAGTGATTGGAGGGCAGCTAACCCCCCCCCCCCCCCAAACCCATCATTCTCCCAAAGACATCCAATCAAAATTTTCAGATAGCCATTTTATTCAACGTAGTTGAAGGTTTTGGAAATTAGGTCTTTAAGGATGACAACCCCTCCCCCAGAGCCCGCAGGGAAAGGGTTGTAAGTTATGCCCTGGGGGAATATAATGTCTTTACTGAAAGCGTTGTCGTAGAAACTTTAAAAGGGCTGATTCAGTTGGAAATTAAAAGGGCTGGTGCCTTTTTTAATAGTTGAAAGTGATTGGATAGCGACTAACGCCCCTATCATGCCAACCATTTTCCAAAACACAGCCAATCAAAATTTTGAGATTTCCATTTTGTTCAACGTAGTTGAACGTTTCCGAAATTAGGTCTTCTAGGAAGATAACCCCCTCAGAGCCCTCAGTGCAAGGGTTGTAAATTATGCCCTGGGGGCATATAAGGTTTATATAGAAATTTGTTGTATAAATCATAGGCAGCGCGATCGCGCTGCCTAAGTAAAGAACGAGGACACTCGAAAACGATACAAGAAACGGGGACTAAGTAAAGAGGAGGACACTCTCCCACAACCATCAGGGCAAGGGTTTTAAGTTATGGTCTGGGGGCATATAAGAACGATGTTAGCACAATGTATTATTTATTAATTTTTTTCCTTTAGAGCAGGGCACTTCGTATCGAAGAAGTTGTGGTAGAAACTTCGAAAAGCGCTCATTCAATTGAAAATTGGAGTGGCTTGTGCCCTTTTTAGCATTCGAAAGTGACTGGAAGGTGACTAACACCACTTCCACGCCCACCATTTCCCTAATTACATCCAATCAAAATTTTTAGATAGCCCTTCTGTTAAACGTAGTTGATTTCCAGATAGAAATTATGTTTTTGAGGACAGTCCCCCAAAGCCCTTAAGGCAAAGGTTGTAAGTTATGCCCTTGGGGCATATAAGGTTTTTTTTATAGAAGGTGTTGTCATATAAACGTTAAAAAAGGCTCATTCGATTGGAAATTCAAAGGGCTAGTGCCTTTTTTAAGAGTCGAAAGTGATCCGCCTCTCACGCCCACCTTTTCCCCTAACAACTAACCCGGCTCTCACGTCCACGTTTTCCCCAAACACATGTAATCAAAATATTGAGATAGCCATTTTATTCACCATAGTTTTATGTTCTGGAAATTAGGTCTTTGAGGATGACAACCCCCCCCCCCCAGAGCCCTCAGGGCAAGGGTTGCAAATTATGCCCTGGGGTCGTATAAAGTTTTTATTGAAAACGTAGAAACTTCAAAAGGGCTCATTCAATTGGAAATTGAAAGGGCTAGTGCCTTTTTGAAATTGAAAGGGCAAGTGATTGCAGAGTGGCTAACATCCCTCTCACGCCCAACATTTTCCCAAACACATCCAATAAACATTTGAGATAGCCATTTTGTTCCACGCAGTTCAAAGTTCAGGAAATTATATCTTTAAGCAGGACACTCCCCCCACAGTCTTCAGGGCAAAGGTTTTAAGTTATACCCTGGTAGCATATAAGTTTTTTATTGAAATATTTGTCGTAAAAACTTGAAAAAGGGCTCATTCGATTGGAAATTCAAAGGGCTGGTGCCCTTTTTAATAGTCGTAAGTGATTTGAAGGCAACTAACCCCCTCTCGCGCCCATCTTTTCTCCAAACACATCCAATCAATATTACAAATAGCCATTTTATTCAACGTAGTTGAACATTTTGGAAATTAGGTCCTTAAGGATGACAACCCCTCCCCCCAGAGCCCTCAGGGCAAGGGTTGTAAGCTATGCCCTGGAGGCGTATAAGTTTTTTTTTATTGAAAACGTAGAAACTTCAAAAGGGCTCATTCAATTGGAACTTGAAAGGGCAGTTCCTTTTTTAATTGTTGAAAGTGATTGTAGAGCGACTAAAGCCCTCTCACGCCTACCATTTTCCCAAACACATCCAATCAAGATTTTGAGATATCCATTTTGTTCAACGTATTTGAAAGTTCACAACCCCCTCAGAGCCCTCAGTGCAAGGGTTCTAAGTTATGGCCTGGGGACATACAAAGTTTATATAGAGGTGTTATAGAAATTTAAAAAAGGGCTCCAAACTAAATGTTGCCAGAAGACTAAATCAAAATGCACTGTGTTAATACTAATTCCCAATAAGGCATCTCAGCAGTATCCGAAGAACGACTGAGGGTATTATGTTCAAACTTTTGGGGCTGCTTCTGCTCTTAAAATTTAAAATAATCAAAATAGCGTAAGTGTATCCAAGCTATCAAAGAAAGTAAACAGATTTTTTTGCGAATGGCATCAAGTTTTCTATTTCAGGTCAACTAGAGGAGGTATGAAACTAAATTAAACACTGCTATTTGTGTCAAGATTTTTAAAAGGGTGTATGTTGTTAAAAATTGCTGAAAAGTTTTCTCCAGCATACTAATATCAGGCTAAACTGTAAAATCTTAAAAAAGGAAAGATTTAAAGTATTATTTTCTTTTTCTCTGAAAAGACTATGTCAATATAAAACGAACAGAAATTAATTAAAATTACTTTTTCCACAAAATAAATTTTTCAAAGAAAAGCAAAGAACTCTATTAAACAAAAAATAAGCAAAAATAAAATCAAATAATCTACCAAGCGTGAAACTACCATAAATCAAAATCGATATATAAATAAAACCAAAAACGAACAGAAATTACAATAAGTAACCGATTCAAACTCAAAATGAACAGAAATTAAA
The DNA here is from genome assembly GCF_049724085.1 of Artemia sp. Qi Xiang Cuo. Classification (NCBI taxonomy): domain Eukaryota; kingdom Metazoa; phylum Arthropoda; class Branchiopoda; order Anostraca; family Artemiidae; genus Artemia; species Artemia sp. Qi Xiang Cuo. Next base: position 11,651 of record NW_028300737.1, read on the forward strand.
AAAAGTACGGCTCGAAACCCCTAGGCCTTCCCAAGACCAGAACATAATTTGCACTTTACTGAAAAAATACAAATGAATGCGTATTGGCAGGTTAATATAGATAATACTGATATTTAGTATTCAAAATATTAGTATTATTTGATTTATTAAATTTATAAAAGTAAAAACATTTATAATAGTTTTATTTGTTTGTGGCCAGAAACAACCGTCGGTAAAACCGAATTCACACCTTCTTGGAAAAGAAGAGGACCAAACTTGGCCAAATATTTTAAATTTATTTTCCCTCCCCCACTTAAACGAAAGTTGTGACAAACTCGAGTAACGTTGTCACCAGTAGTAAGATTGCCCTATTTCTCGGGCTAGAAATTAAGTCTGGTTGTTGCTTTAAGCAGGTTCTGGGTAAACATCTCCCTCTAAAAGCCCCTTTTGATTCCGTTAAGAGCACTACCAATTGATTGATTTTTCCTTTACAAATCTTGGGTAAAGAAGTTTACTAATATGTTCAAAAGGGGTGTTTAGAGGGAGAAGTTTATTCAGAGCCTGCTTAAAGCAACAACCAGCCTTAGTTTCTAGCACAAGAAATTGGCCAATCTTATAACTGGTGTCAGCGGTACTCGAGTTCGTCACAACTTTCGTTTCAGTGGGGGAGGATAAATAAATTTATAAAATTTGGTCAAACTTAGTCTTCTTTTTTTCCAAGATGCTGTGTGTTCAGCTTTTCATATGGTTGTTTCTGACCTAGCAGTGACGGAAAGGATTGAAACAGTATTAATTTGAGTAGTAATATTAACAGTGTTTACTAGTGTAGAATTTATTTTCTCTTTTTTCTTACGAATCTTCATCTCTAGCTTAAGTTTTTTTTTGTACTAGAACACTAGGTATTTTGAGAGCAGGCTCTAACCTTATTTTTCAGCCAAAATTAGTAACCAAATTGTTCAGCCAAATCTTGAAGAGTTGAAAGCGGAGTAATTGGCAGTATCAAGGAATAAGGTCCCGATTGCTTTTTTTGTATAAGTAAAGAGGAAATGGAAAAATACCAATAAAGTATTTTTTTTTACCTTTGCTAGTCCTTTGAAATTTTTGCCTCATTCAGCATAAAGCACTTAAACCACTAAGCTTCCATCTCTTCTAATTTCGAAAATATCTACCTTGAACCTTCATTTTAAATAGTCAATCACCAAAATTGCGAATAAAGTTTGAAAATTGCCCAAATAATAAAAATAAAATTCAATTGTTCGTATAGGTCATTTAATATATATTCTTTTTATTAAAGTTAATGTTCAAATTTAGCCTTAAAGTAAACACAAAGTCAATTGGTCTCTGCATGGCAACACGGAAGAAGGAGTTTGATTTCAGATACCGTAAGGCCGACAAAGAAAGAAAGGATAGGGCAAAAATATCCACAAAAATTCATAAGGATTTTGTGTTACGTCATAAGGATTGAGTTACAATGATTCCTAGTAAATTTGTGTTTCCTTTTGTGTTCCCTTTTAAAACAAAAATTATACTAAGAATTTAAGTGGGGCGGATTGTAAGGAAACCTTATTTTTGTGAAACTTCAGTAATTTAATTTCAGTAAAACAATTTCAACTTAGCCAGAACTTAAAAATATCTTCGCTTTGTATATTGACCATCAAAAACTACCTATTCGTAAATCTTGAAGTGAAATTTCCTTGTTTTAAGTATTGAACAACATTTGAATCCACAATAAATTGTTAGAGGCCCAATTCAGACCAGTTTTGTATAAAAAAAAGGTGATTATCATAGTGTTACGACATTTCAAGCTTTTAGAATCAAGGCTCAAAATACTGGAACAAATAGCTTTTAACAGAAAGTTGCGGATTGGCTAAAGGGACGGAACAGAGAAGTCGCTAAGAGAATCAAAATTAAGTGCCAAATTTAAAAAAAAGTTACGGATTAGAGAGAAATTGGGAATGACATGTGAGGAGAGCATATTAGAAGAAACTTTGGTAAGTTATTTTTTTAACTAATTTTGGCAAACACCCGCCACGTCTCAATTTCTTTAAATGTAAAGGTAAAATCATCATATAAAACCTTTTTTTTTCACTTTGTCTAAACCGAAATATCTTATTTCTTTGTTGAATTAAGTTATCAATTAAATCCTTCGAGTTCCCATTTTTTTGGCCCTAACTTTAGTCCGAGCTGTATCTCCCCTGTTGGAAACTTACCCATTTTGTTTATTAGAGCGTTGAGTTCTCTCGAATAATTAAAAATAGTTTTTTTTGGGGTTTGTTCTGATTGATTATAATCAGAACAGATTAGAGATTAGAGATATTCTGATCAAAGAAGTAGGCTGTGATCACCCTAGTAAATAACTCAATATTCTTGTTAGATCCCTGCCGGGGCTGTTCTCTCTCATATAAGGAAGATCCCCCTCAGTAGTCTTATTACTGAGTTCACCCCTTTGTGATTTTTTTTTAGTCCCGGGAATGCTTCAACTAACCAAATTCACTCACACCCCTCAAAGAGCCAAGTCAATCCAGTCTGGCCTGACTGTTGTTCTATACCTCCCTCAAGCCTTTCACCTTTTCCATAAACACTTTGGGGAGCATTTAAGCTTAAGGGGGTATTCTCGAATTTTATTGTTTTCTTTACCCTTACTCCAATCTCTCAACCCTCTGTTTGGAATTTTTCATTTCCTCTTTACCTATACAAAAAAAGCAATCTGGACTTTTTCCCCTAATAGTGCTAATTACTCTATTTTCAACTCCTCAAGATTAATAAACCAATTATGCTGAGCAATAAGGTTAGAGCCTGCTCCCAATATACCTAGCGTACTAATACTAAAAAAATCCTAAGCTACAGACGAAGACTCGTAAGAAAAAAGAGAAAAAATTCAATACTAGTAAACACTGTCAATATTGCTACACAAATTAACACTGTTTTAAACCTTTCCGTCACTGCTAGGCCAGAGACAACCATGGGAAATCCGAACACACCTTCTTGGAAGAGAAATAAACTTGATCAAATTTTATAAACTTCTTTATCCTTCCCCACTTAAACGAAAGTTGTGACGAACTTTAGTACAACTGACAGTTGTAAGGTCGCCCTATTTCTTGGGCTAGAAACTAAGTTTGGCTGTTGCTTCAACCAGGCTCTGGGTAAAATTCTCCCTGTAAACGCCCCATTTGAACTTATTAATTTCTATTTAACACCGAGAAAAGGGCCAATAAAATTCTAATTGAATAAATTACAGTTGCATAGCTAGCTAAGGCTTGGATCTGTGGTATTAGAATCCTTTAGTCCAAATTATCAAATTAGGTAAGTTAAGCTAATTGGGTTAGAAATGGGAGCTCTACTGCTACGAGTTTTGCTTGAATAGTTAAGTTATTTCGAGAAAGTAAATTAAAGGCTTCCAAGGTGGGCAAAAACTCGGAATAGCCACAGTTGAGTAGACACCCTTTTATCAGTTTAAACCAAAACAAGATACTTTCTAATTATTTCTTTCGACAAGAATCAGTGTTCCTTGGACCTCAGATAAATCTTAAACCTCAATAGGAAAAATTCTTGATGGAATTTCCCTAGACTGGAAAGATCTTAAACTGTTTGCCTGCTGATTAATACTCCCCTTTCCCTGGCCTCTCTGTATAACATCAAGACCAACTAGCTGTGTCTACGGCTGAGAAAGGATTAGGGAGTTGAATGAACGAGCAAAAGGGGATAGGACTCTCCTCAGGATTCAGAGTGCAGTATAATGTCAGAGAATCTACATAGGAGGTAAGCAAAACTAGAGTCCAGGGAATTATAATTTCTCTGTGTGACCTATGTTATACACACTGTGCTTAAAATCCACGAAAAAATAACCTGGGGAAAGGGATTGGGCTCTTAAAGGTTTCACTCCTTGTTGTGGATTTTCCACCTTAAACCCCTGCTTATTCTAAGCTTATTCTACTAGTTTTATTCTTCTGGGAAGGAACTCAGTTTAATTAATCTTAGAATATTTTATCTTTCAATAATGCTGGTTCTTAGACAGACCTAGCCTTAACTAGAAAGAAGTATCAGGAAGAAATCATAAGACCCGTAACCAAACAACGAGATATTAGGCTCGTTCAAAGGTAACTACAGCCTCCTGTTGTGGTTTGAACATAGTTTAATGCAGTGTTTTAATTAAAGGAATGAAGTTGTGGTTTAGACAAAGTGACAAAATGTTTTATATTATTATTTTAACTTAAGGAAATTGAGACAAGGCGGTTGGCTGCCATAATTAGTTAAAAAGGTTACTTACCAAAGTTTCTTTCTAATCTACGCTCCTCACAAGACAACCCCGTTTTCTCTCTGATCCGTACATTTTATTTAAATCGGTACTTAATTTTGATTCACTTAGCGACTTTTCTATTCCATCCTTTTAGCCAATCCCCTACTTTCCGTTAAAAGCTAGTTTTTTCACAGTATTTTGGGTCTTGAATGTAAAAGTTTGAAGTTTAGTAGAACTACGATATTCAACTTTGTTTTATACAAAACTAGTCTAAATTGGGTCTTCAACTATTTATTATGGGTTAAAATGCTGTTCAATATTTAAAACAAGGTAATGGTACTTCAAGATTTAAGACTAGGATAATTTAAAATAGTCGGTTTATTTCTGATCTATTGGAGCAAACTGGATTCCAACTTTTACTGACATTGAGTTACTAAAATTAGACATAAATAAAGCTCCCTTACACACATAATCCACTGAGCATAGAGTATTAATTGCTTTCATACAGTTGACACTATTGAATGGTTTCTATATATCTATAGTGGATACATAGTGAGGCAATTTGTGTCTCTACAAGTCAATAAGAACGTTAACCAGAAGATAACGAGCCTTGAGGCAACCACAAACTTTCTGGAATCTAAGCTGATTATATATCAAATCTCCAGTATCAAGCTGGGAGAAGATCACATATTTCAACACTTTACTCAGGATGCAAGAAACTGTTGTTGGTCTTTGAGATATATATTTGTTAGCATCTTTTCATTTCTTAGCAATAGAGTTGAGGACCCCTTTCAGAAAATTATTTGATACAAAATCTCTGAGGATTAACATCGTAACGATAAGCTGAAGATGGGAGTAGACACTTCTAGGTAAGTATTGTAATTGTTCTGTTGCAAGACCATCTGCGTCAGTCTCATTTTTTGCTTTGGAAAGTGCCTTTGTAACTAAGATTTTGATTTTTACATAAGAAATGGAAACAACACTGCGCTGTTCTCAAAACGCACAAGCAAGCTAGTGACTTCATTATTATAATTATTAGCAATGGCAAGACTCTTTACTCTGTACGCTGTAGTATAGTATAGGTGCTTTTCCTGTCAGAGATGTATTAGAAAGATGGTATTGAACTTTCGTTAGACTTTGCAAAGATTTCTTGGTTCCAGTGCAGTATTACACGATAATATGGCCTTTTCTCATTTCAGCCTTCTATTCGTGTTTTGTATTCGGTTTCAACTCAAGGACAGTCTCGTGCAACTATCTTCCACACGCAGTAAAATTTTTAGCCACGTTTTGCCGAATAATTTTTTCTGTCTGGAGTTCAGTGGATTCGGCGTCCCTGTCCCTATTTTGACTCATCTTGCTGGAAAATTTTAGATACGACAGCTTTTAAATCATTGAGAACTTGATAATAATCAGTTTGGATCATAGGCAGTGCACTAGCGCTGCCTAAGTAAAGAACGATGTGGACACAATGTGTTTTTTTGTTCATCCGGGCACTTCGTATCGAAGGAGTTGTCGTAGAACTTCGAAAGCGATTGGAGGGCAACTAGCCCCCCCCCCCCACAGGCCCATCATTGCCCCAAACACATCCAATCAAAATTTCGAGATAGCCATTTTGTTCAGCCTAGTTGATTTCCAGATAAAAAATATGTTTTTGAGGAGGACACTCCCCCACAACCCTCAGGGCAGGGGTTTTAAGTTATTCCCTGAGGGCATATAAGAACGATGTTTGCACAATATACTATGTATTATTTTTTTCCTTTAGAGCAGGGCACTTCATATGAAAGGGATCGTCCTATAAACTTCAAAAGGGGCTCATTCGATTGGAAATTGAGAGTTCTATTGCCCTTTTTAATAGTCCAAAGTGATTGGAGAGCAACTAGCCCCTCACCCCACGCCCTTCATTCCCCCAAACACGTCCAATCTAAATTTTGAGATAGCCATTTTGTTAAGCGTAGTTGATTTCCACATACAAAATATGTTTTTGAGGAGGACACTCCCCCAAAACCTTCAGGGCAAGGGTTTTAAGGTATGCCCTGGGGGCATATAAGGTTTTTATAGAAGGCGATGTCGTCAAAACTTTAGAACAGGTTCTTTCGATTTGGAATTCGAAGGGCTAGTACCCTTTTAATAGTCGAAAGTGATTGGAGGGCAATTACTCCCCACGCTCATCATTCCCCCAAACACATCCAATCGAAATTTTGAGATAGCCCTTTTGTTCAGCGTAGTTGATTTCTAGATGGAAAATATGTTTTGAGGAGGACACTCCTCCACAATCCTCAGGGCAAGGGTTTTAAATTATGCCCTGGGGGCATATAAGGTTTTTATAGAAGACCTTATTGTAGAAACTTCAAAAAAGGCTCATTCGATTGAAATTCAAAGAGCTAGTGCCCTTTTTAACGCTCGAAAGTGATTGGAGGGCGACTAGCCCCCCCCCACGCCCATCATTTCCCCAAACACATCCAATCAAAATTTTGAGATAGCCATTTTGTTCAGCGTAGTTGATTTCTGGATATAAAATATGTTTTTGAGAATGACACTCCCCCAAAACCCTCAGGGCAAGGTTTTTAAGTTATGCCCTGGGGCATATAAGGTTTTTATAGAAGGCGTTGTCGCAGAAACTTTAAAAAAGGTTTATTTGATTGGAAATTCAAAGGGCTAGTGCCCTTTTTAATATTCAAAAGTGATTGGAAGGCAACTAGACCCCCCCCCACACGCCCATCATTCCCCCAAACACATCCAATAAAAATTTTGAGATGGCCATTTTGTTCAGCGTATTTGATTTCCACATGGAAAATATGTTTTTGAGGAGGTCAATCCCCCACAGCCCTCAGGGCAAGGGTTTTAAGTTATGCTCTGGGGGCAGATAAGGTTTTTAAGGAAGGTGTTGTCGTAGAAACTTCAAAAAAAGCTCATTCGATTGGAAATTCAAAGGGCTAGTGCCCTTTTTAATAGTCGAAAGTGATTGGAGGGTAACTAGCCCACCCACGCCCATCATTCCCCCCAACGCATCCACTGTTGGAACCCTTGGTCCCAGTTTTTTCAGATAAATGTCCCTCCCACATTCATTTCTTTTGGCCCCTTAATTATTTTCCTTCCCCGAGTAATAAATATTAATTTTCCTTTTATTTTTGTGACGCCATTTTGGGTCTTCTTAATTGCGTACGTGTTTAATAGACCACGAGGTAAGAAATTGCGCAGTTAGGGAGGTTGATCAGTAAACTAGTAAGTCCTAGGATTGGCTGGAAAGATTCATTTACCACCCTCTCAACCCCTGTCGCAGCATTCGGCTAGCGGGCTGGGAGAAAGAGTCCATTTTTTAGTTAGTTCTTTTTATACAACGTGTTGTGAATACAGTAAGGTTTTTTCTTATGTACTTATGTATAGTAAGGTTTCTTAACTTTTCAGCTTAGGTCGAAATTAAAGAGATAGTTAGAAAACCTTATCGGTAAACTTTGGCTTTAAATGTGGCCATAGACCATCCGATCACGTTAGTATACGGAACCGTTGCGCCATTTTTGCCTTTAAAAGTGGTGACCCCCGCACGTTACACTCCAATAAGTGGTGGCAAAACACCACGAACATCCACTAAAAATTTTGAGATAGCCATTTTGTTCAACGTAATTGAAAGTTTTGGAAATTAGGTCTTTAAGGAAGACAACCCCTCCCCCACAGCCCTCAGGGCAAGGGTTGTAAGTTAGGCCCTGGGGGCATATAAGATTTTTATTGAAAGTATTGTCGTAGAAACTTCAAAAAGGCTCATTCAATTGCAAATTGAAAGAGCTAGTGCCTTTTTTAATAGTTGAAAGTGATTGGATAGCGGCTAACGCACCTCTCTCGCCCACCATTTTCCAAAACACATCCAATCAAAATTTTGAGATATCCATTTTTTTCAACGTAGTTAACGTTCTGGAAATTAGGCCTTATAGGATGATAACCCCCTCAGAGCCCTCAGTTCAAGGGTTGTGAGTTATGCCCTGGGGACATATAAAGTTTTATAGAAAGTTGTTGTATAAATCATAGGCAGCAGGATCGCGCTTCCTAAGTAAAGAACGGGGACACTCAAAAGCGAGACAAGAAACGGGGACTAAGTAAAGAGGAGGACACTCCCCCAAAACCCTCAGGGCAAGGGTTTTAAGTTATGCCCTGGGGCATATAAGAACGATGTAGGCACAATGTATTATTTTTTAATTTTTTCCTTTAGAGCAGGGCACTTCGTATCGAAGAAGTAGTGGTAGAAACTTCGAAAAGCGCTCATTCAATTGGAAATTGGACAGGCTTGTGCCCTTTTTAATAGTCGAAAGTGATTGGAAGGTGACTAACACCCCTCTCACGCCCACTATTTCCCCAAACACATCCAATGAAAATTTTGAGATAGCTTAACGTTTTTTGAGATAGCATGATGTTTAACGTAGTTGAAAGTTCTGGAAATTTGGTCTTAGAGGAAGACAACCACCCTAACAGACCTAAGGGTAAGGGTTGTAATTTATGCCCTAGGGCATACAAGGTGTTTATAGAAAGCGTTGTCGTTTTCAAAACGGCTCATTCGATTGGAAATCAAAAGGCCTAGTGCCCTTTTTAATAGTCAAAAGGGATTGGAAGGCTTGAAATTTTTATAGTACAGATCAAAGTGGGTATAATGTGTTGTTTTTTTTTTGTTTGTTGTTTAGACCAGGGCACTTCGTATCGAAGGAGTTGTCGTGGGAACTTTCAAAAGGGCTCATTCGATAGAAAATAGAAAGGGCTGATGGCCTTTTTAATAGTCGACAGTGATTTGAGGGCAACTAATCCCCCTTCCACTCCCAACCTCCCACGCCAACCCTCCTATTTCTGCTCTTAAAATTTAACCAAATCAAAATAGCTTAAGTGAATCCAAGCTATCAAACAAAGTAAACAGATTTTTTTGCGAATGGTATCAATTTTTCCATTTCAGGTTAACTAGAGGAGGTTTGAAACTAAATTAAATAGTACTATTAGTGTCCAGCTTCTTAAAAGGGTGTATGTTGTTGTAAATTGCTGAAAATGTTTTTACAGCTTACATATAGCAGGCCAAACTATAAAGTCTTAAAAAACGAAAAGATTTCAAGTATCATTTTTTTTCCCTGAAAAGACTATGTAAATGTAAAACGAACAGAAATTAATTAAAAAACTTTTCCACAAAATAAGTTTTTCAAAGAAAAGTAAAGAACTCCATTAAACAAAAAATGAGCAAAAATAAAATCAAATAATCTACCAAGCGTGATACGACCACAAATCAGCAACGATAAATAAATGAAACCCAAAACGAACAGAAATTACAATAAATAACTGATTCAAACTCAAAACGAGCAGAAATTAACATAAATTGTGCGCAAAACCCCTATGCCTTCCCAAGGTCAGAACAAAATTTGCACTTTACTGAAAAAATACAAATGAATGTTCATTGTCAGTTTAATATACATATATTGATATTTAGTAATCGAAATATTAGTATTATTTGATTTATTAAAGTTGTACAAGTAAAATCATTTATATTTTTTCGTAAAGTGCAAATTTTGTTCTGACCTTTGGAAGGCATAGGGGTATTGCGCATAACTTATGTTAATTTCTTCTCGTTTTGAGTTTGACTCGGTTAATTATTGTAATTTCTGTTCGTTTTGGGTATCATTTATTTATCGATGCTGATTTGTGGTAGTTTCACGCTTGGTAGATTATTTGATTTTATTTTGCTCATATTTTGTTTAATGGAGTTCTTAACTTTTCTTTGAAAAACTTATTTTTTGGAAATTTGTTGTTTAATTAATTTCAACAAAAGCTGACATATTTTAAGGAGAAGCAGGGAGTAGAGGAAAACAAAACTTTGATATAGTTAAGGTTTGAAGCAACAGCGGCAATATACAAGGTAATACTACATTTATGCCAATTTTGTTTGTAGGCCTGATTTTTCGAACGGACGTCCATAGTGCTCTCTGCTAAATTTAAGTGAAATAAAACTATAGAATGGTCACTAAACGGATCATCAATGCATATTGTAAAGACCAGGATTTGGTTTGCACGACAGTACTTGGTCAATATTTGACGTATGACAACCAGTACGAGTGTATGTAAACCCAGGGACTTCGGTCAAATGTTGTAAGTGAAGGGGAGGCTACTCAGACATATAACAGATGCTATAACATAGTCCTTGGCAGGGTTGTAGTTGAGGCCTCTGGAATTAAGTACCCTACTCTCGCTACGCTCCAAAAATTTCAACTTTGTCCAAAAGTATCTGCTACTCAGCGTCACCAGTGAGGTACAGTTGTACCGTTTTCGGTACAATTTAGAGGTCCTGGTACAATACGGTACAACTGAAAATTTTTTGGTACAGTCGAAATTTTAACGCCATTCAGATCTCGTCAACTACGTTATTGACGAAGTTGGTTTCGAAGATCATTGCGAAATCATCAAGAAGCAGAAATTCCCGATAATAGTTGATGAAAGCACAGAATTTTGTAAAAAAAAAGAGCCTGGTTATAGTTGTTTGCCATCTTGATCTGAATGGTGTTGATCGAGAAGACAGTTTTCCTGTAAGACACTCCTTCTTGAGACTTAAAGAAGTTCAGCAACGTACATCCGAAAATATTTACCTGGCCATAAGTAAACTACTTTTTCAGCAAATTGGAGATCCAAAGGCAAACCTAATAGGATTTGCCGCAAACAACGCTTCGTTTGTGATGGGAGAGCAAGGAGATGTTTAGGCGAAACTGTCAGTAGACTGCTCAAGTTATTTTGTATTTGGTTGTTCATTCCATTCCATTCACATGTGTGCTAGTGCTGCCGGCAAACAATTTCCAAAAGAAATTGAAGATCTTCATCAGGAAGTAAACGGCTATATTTGTCGCAGCCCAAAACGGGCCAATGAGATTTTAGAATTGCAGAAGCAAATGGAATTGAAAAACATCGAATTTTGAGACATATAGCAACTCGATGGAGGTCTAAACAAGCTGTTGTAGCTCGATATTTGGGACAGTGGGATTGCTTGACTTTATTCTTCCGTGCGGAAACTCTTAAAGAGGCCAACAAGCCGGGGAAGGCCACTGCCATACTAAGAAATCTGCTGTCAGAGGTTTTCAAGGCTTACTTTGCCTTCCTGGTGTATTTTGAAGTCTATCAAAGGCCTAAACAAGCAATTTCATGCAGAAGACATCCAGATTGTGTTTGTCTATAATTGTTTTTCTGAAGTATACAAGACAATAGCATCCCACTTTTGTTGCCTAGCTATACCAAAGAAAGTGATTCCCGCCGCTTAAACCCACATTACACCAACTACTAAGTCGTTGTCAAGGACATGGAATGTAGAGGCCGAGCGGAAGTGATTTTTGCGAAAGAAACGGTATCTATCTGCTGCAGTTGAGTTTAAAAAAAGCGCAGGAAATTTTTGATCGTACTCTGTGATGACATGAGAAAGCGTTCTTTTCAACTCCAGATATTCATCGGTAAGAAATTTCAATGGGCTTTATCCACGCTATGCTATGGAAGTAGAGTAAAATCAGCCAAACCTGGCATCGCTTCTGGCTCAGTTTCTGTACCGGGGGGATTTTGTGATGTTGTCGGCCCTGTACCCCTTATGACCGTGTCATTTGTGCCATTAAGGATTTAAGCTGTCTTATTAAGGATCGCGCTAACTGCGCCATTATGGAATTGCTCCACTTGTACCGCTTAGGTTTACCTTAAGCCACTAAGTTGATATAAACATGTGCCGCTAAAGGCTGCACCATTCATAATGGGGAAAAGGGAGGAGTATAACGGAGGGGTAGAAAAATGACCGCGCTACTTCCTATGAGAGAAAATAAAATATGTAACTATAATAGGTTAGAAGTTCTCCAACCATCAATCCAGGAGTGTAACCACGCTTCCTTGGGTCATCTCCTTAAGGATTACCTCTAGTGTTAATTAGAAATCATATTCCCTGGAAACGTTTCCGATGGAGACATTTGAGCTAGTTATCTACTTTGCGGTGAGATACAGGCATATAAATAAAACTACTTTGCGGTGAGATACAGGCATATAAATAAAACAAGAAAAATAGAAAAGTAATGGGTTTATTGAGACTTACGCTTTCATGTATACAGCAACATATATAAGTAATACGATCAGAATGATAACTTCAGAGTGTATCGCAGAATGGTAGGAACATAATGTCTGTCTAAAAACACTTTTCGCAGGATGGTAGGAACATGATGTCTGTCTAAAAACACTTTTCGCAGAATGCTAGGAACATAATATATCTCTAAAAACATAATGTCCTTCTAAAAACACCTTTTCTTTACTATATCACACGAGTCTCGATTCTGCGCTTTAAGAGATATTTCACGATTGGCCCAACTCCTGTGGAGGGCCCGCTACTTTGTCATTATGTTTAAAAACTAAAATCATTATGCTAACTGACCGTCCAATAATTTATTTTAAATATTTTGATGATTAGACATTCATATTCCTATGATAACTTGAAACTTCCTGTGAAACTTATAAGACATTGTCTCGTGGTTTTTTATTGCCAAGTCTTTTTTCGAAATTCAAAACCGTCTTCCTTGATTGAGGCCATAATTTGACCGGTAGCTTTTCCACACTTCACATCTGAAAAACAAAACGTCTGTAATGCTGCGAGGCATTTATATCGGAAGTATCCTTAGAAGGAAACAATTTTATTTTTTTATATTTTAAATATATCGCTTACTACCTATGGTATATATCACCCTTCCCATTATTTAATTACGTCCCGTCATTAGAACTTGCTCACCCTTTCGTATGTGAAATATTCGTGATCTACTTACCATTTGTCCTACGTAATTTTAATTGACATTGTATTATTTTATACATCTTTTAAGCTTAATCAGGAGTGCTTAAAAAAAATTCTGTATTAATGTTCTCATTTTATTATATATCCTTTCTAATGTTCCTCCACCGGACTAAGATTATCTATGGTTAGAGCCTAGCTACTATACTAAAGATTTTTTTTCTTTTGTTTTTTTTACCTCTAACACTCATAGCTTCTACACTTTCTACCTTTTCAATATAATCATGGGAAATGTTTTATGTGGTTGGAGCTATACTACTACTATTTTAGGATATTTAAAATATAATAATAATCATATTAATTGAAATTTGTAAGTCTTCATCTAATGGTATTTATGGGATTATTATACTTTCTACCTACGGTAAATTAATGAAGTAATACTGCAATACTACACATAACTCTATCTCAGCAACTTCCCCATCTACTTCCCCACCTTACGTGTCTCTTAGTGTACTCACTCCTTCTGTTGTAAATTATGGTCCTTCACTATTTTCGTCTTGTGTAAAAAATTTTGAAACACTTACAATATAGTTTCTTCACAGAATAGTTCGAGCATGGTTGTGTTCATCTTGGACGAAACGCTTTCTCTAATTGTCAAACGGGAAGATACTTCCAGGTACAGGTTTGAGGAATTTTGATATTAGAGTTCCTTGTCACCTGCTATTTTTGGGAAGTTTATTATTGTTAAGGGGTTGAACATTGGGATCGCACCGGTAATAGATGGGTTGACTCTCTTCTTAGCATTTCATTCTTGGGCTTTTTTGAAGCACATAGAGAATGTATTTCTGGTATAAAATTGTTCGTTCGTGCACTTAGAGATTATAGTTCTCTTCTAAAATTGTTCGTGCATGGCTTGTATCTATTAGCTTTTGTGGTGATTCTTTGGTTAATCACAGGGGAATTGATGTTTGGATTTAGAATGGGTCGACATCAAACTTTAGTGACTCCTTCAACGTATCGTCTTTAACTTGTGGGAGGAGTATATTTTCACTGAGGGGTTAGTCACTGGGGTTACTTTTGCTTTCTGTAATTCAATGGTTGGTTTCCAGGTCTATTTTTCAGAAATTATCTCGTAAAATGTATGGGATAACAGAGATAACAGAGGAATAACAGAGGAACAGAGATAACAGAGGAACTTTTCGCGTTTGATAGAGGTGATAGGATGGATTCCGAGAAATGGTCGAAAGGGATTCAACACGTGAATCTGCGACACGTAAATAATTTTGGTTAATCAAATATCATAACTATACCCACATCTTGTAATAGTAATTCGGTCCTGTAACTTGGATCGATTCTTTTAGTATTATTATAACAAGACAAAGTTCCAACAGTTTCTTTTGGAACAGAAATTAGCCAAAGATCATTTCTAAGGGGTATGGATAATTTTCGTTTGGTACTTCCTATCAAAACTTCGCACGAATTAGGTATTTCATCCCGTTGTGTGTCCTTAAAAAATATATATAACATACAAGATCCAGCATTTGACGTTATAAATAGATAACGTAACCTGACATACTAGGTTTTTTGATGATACGCACTCTTTTAAGTCTTGTGGATTAGCTAGGGCGTATTTTCATCTATCTTGATCAACAAGTAAATACTCTGCTTCCGGTGTGATAGTCATAAATGAATTTGTCTTCTTTATATTAGCAGGGTAGGTCGAAATTTTGTACCAAGTCGTACATGGATTGTTGGTTTATCAAAGGAATCATTACTACTGCGAATAATTGCTCATTTATTTCCGTGATGTGGACTTTTAATTTTGTATAATAAAGGAATAAATTTGATACTTCTAGCTCTATGGGTAAATTTAAACCAAACGTTAGGTGCGTTTTTTTCGTCTAAAATACTTTTTAGGTAAGAAGGGTCTACCAGGCCGTATGACAAGGCTCCTCCCATGAGAGCAAATAATGTGAATTCGAACCTACTAACGTCCGTCGCTAGGCTTAGTAATGACATTGTTATTATATCGAGTGATACCATGGTAAGGCTCGCGTCTGTCACCACGCGTTCCACTTCGTTCCTTAAATAATTCATTACGTTTACAATTTTTGAGATTTTCTCAGATATCATTTTAACTTTATCTCTCTGGTAATTTGCTATACTGGCTTGTATCTTCTGGACGTGTAATGTTACGTTCATGGCATTATTCTACTTTTTTACATTTTCCCTCAGGATGTTTATGTCTTCCTCTGTTGTCAAACCAAAAAGGTGGGAGGCGAGTTCTCCGATAATGGGAATTAGGCTTGTAGACCTACGGTATTTATTTCTTCGAAAGAATAAATCAAAAATCTTCGTGGTACTTTGTTTTAATTTTTGTATTTCCGTATTAAATATTTCAAACAAGGCTTGTAGTCTTTGTCTGTATAATATTAAGAAGGGTTGATGAGTTGACACTTTTTTGACGTTTTTCTCATTTAGATTAGGTAACGGTTCGATACCTTCTCTTGTTGGCTCGTCGGCCATGGCTAGCCTAGCACAAGTACGTTTACCGTCTATTTTCCAACATTTCTTATGTACGTAATTTTCTTCTTCCTCTTTTTTTAATTAGTTTTCTTTTCTTCTGGCTTAAGCCCATGCACTTTTATCGTTTGTATTTCGGTATGTCTTACCGGGATTCTTGACCTTGCGTTTATAAGGAACTTGCTAATAGGGTGGGTTTGCGTAAACGTGGGCCCTGTTGACCAAGTCCATTTTTTAAGTGTCGTGGGTTTTAGATAAGTTAATATACTTAAATTTCCAGGTGATTTTTTGCTAAGTGCGATCAATTCTGGCACTGTGTTTGTCATGATTTCCAATATTGAAGATTGTATATCTTTGGTTGAGGTCTCATACGTAGGTGTGGTTGTTGTGATATCTTTTTCATTTCCTTCTATGGGATTTGTATATTCATGATCTTGTAGGGTACTTGAGAACTTTTTTCTTGATTTGTCTAATTTCCTTAGGGTAGTATCTTGTCTGTTGTCATTTTCCTTTCTTAGTTTGGATGATATCCGTTTCGTGACGTTTTTCTCAGCATGACTTTGCCATAATTCTTTGAAATAAGTCCATAGGCCTGGTAGTTCATTAATTATTGCGTAATTTCCATCATAAGGTTCTCCTTTCCTTGTAGTCAGTAATTAAGAGTTTTCTATGGATTTCATTGCAGTAAAGTCTCTCGACAAGTATTCAATATTATTCGCTAATCTTTTCCTTCTGTCTTCCTTGGTGCTCGTTCCAAGTGCTATGTCAATTTCTGCCATTTTCTTATAAAAGTCATCTATTACGAATTTTGATTTTAGTTTGGGGATAACTGGAATTGGAAATTCTTTTTATTATTCTTTATTAAATTCTTTTGGAAATTCTTTATTATGTATTATTTTGCTGGTTTGTAATCCTTTATCCGACCTTAGGAATTGAAATATCGATTCTTGAAGTTCATTCGTATTTTCTCTAGTCTTGTTACTTGATGAAACAAGGTTTCAAAGGGTTTGGGGTCCAATTTCATAAAAATTTCCATGCATTGTGGCTGGCTAGCAGTGAATTTTCATGCTTAAATATTACTCTATGTTTTACAATATCTTGGGCTGCTGCGTGAACAATGAAGATTATGATGATATTCTTAAGCCTCATCTTATTGTTTGTTTCTAGAATTAATTTATTATTAATTTTACCTATTTTTGCAAAATTCGTTTATTTACTATTTCATTATTATTAATTTTTTTTTCAAAGTAGTTTAGGCATAATAACTTTTAACTTAGGTTATTTTATTATATTAAATTATATCAATTTAATTTTTGAATTGCCTTATGGCATTGCTCGAACAAAACTAAATTGTGAACGCAAAACAAAAGTTCTTTTAATGAAATATATCTTGAGATTAGAATGGTTACGGAAGTCTTATATTTACTCTGGTTATGATATGCCTTAAAAGCTAAGTTAATAATTGCTATACGAGTTTATTTTACGTTATATTTTTCGAATAAGCAACACATAAATAAGTAAGCAGGCAACATATAAATACGCTGTTAACTGATTTTCAATACAAGTCTTTTAATAAGATAATTTTCGTTATTACAACTAGAATTATTAGAATCTGCACTAAGAAAAAATAATTCTTATATATGAGAACATTGAGGCAAATGTATGGTTTAACTTTGCGTAGAGTATATGCTAGTTAATTAATATTGATTCACTTGATTCACTATTAATATTATTTTTTGAGAAGGAAAAATTTCGAAAACAGAGGTTATGGTTTTTTTTAGTGAATTTATAATTTAAGACATTATTTTGATAATTTTATTTGTATACACGATTCTTTCCATATTCATCTACATTCAATTTTAATATTGACTTGTTTAATTTTATTCGCATACTTTTAAATTTATTCCTGTGGATTGTGAGTTTCTTTTCATAAAGGATTTGAAATCCACCCCCATCAACAGCAAGGAAAGGATTGCTAGTTGATGGTTGTGAACACAACTTTATACGACAAGAATATACTTTCGTAGCAATAGTATTTTTGACTTTACATTAGTTAGGAATATTCCCATCTCTCAGGTTTTTTAACCGTTCTACCTGACTGTGTCGTAACTTTTTCTTCTGTTTCCTGCGGTTTTTTCTTTTTTGGTTTTGCTAGGGATATAAGATCAAACTTTTTGTATTGTTTTTTTTCAAAAATTATTGACCTTTTAATTTTTTTCTTTTGCATGCGCGGCCGCTGACGTCGGTTTTGATTTTTCTGTTTCTTTAACTACCATGTGGTCTGATTCGCCGTCATATTCTTTGGAACTGGTTTCCGATGAGTCTGCATTAGAGCTTTTAGAAGTGGCACTTTGCGTTTTTGAGGTATCACCTGCCCTTCCTTCGTAAATTTCTACTCCTCTGGAAGTAGAGGGTTTATTCTCTAAGTCCTCGCCTTGAGTTTTCAACTCGGGAGATTTGAAAGACTCTTGAGAGCTCTGAGAGGAATCAAAAGTTTTTGCGGGGTTCCTGCACTGTTTAAATGCCATGTTTTAAGGGGAATGGGGCATTTTTTGCACTAGTGTTTCCCTACATGAAGTCCAATGTTTAGGTTTGACCTTGGACACGGTTATATCATGATACTGTCCTTGCTGGCCATCCTCGGGAGTTTGATTCCAAGGCAATGTACTTTGCTTCGTTTTTATGGGGAAATTTATTAAATCCATATTTTCTCGCAGATTTGTTTTAATTGAATCTTTGGAAGGAGTTTGCTTTATAATAATACCCGGAGTTTCTACAGCTCTGTTCAATTCCTCCTGTAGCGACAGGGGTCTCTCTATTGGGGTTGCTGGGGAAACTATATTGTCTGGAAATCTTTTGGGGGGACAAGGGGTCGAAATTTTATCAGGAAAAAATTGGGTTTTCGGAGACATCGTATAATCTAATTTTCCTGTGCTTTCCGATGATGAACTTTTTGGACTATTCGGTGTTTTTATTCTTACTGGTATAAGGAATTTTCTTTAAGGAATAACTAGGTTTTTCATGGCTAAAAATTCTTCAAAGTCTTCCTCATCGTTATCATTTTCAAAATAATCTTGCTTGAAATTAAATGGTTTTAACTAGGCTAATCCTGATTCAGGGGTTTCGTTTTCTGCGTTTGACCACTCGGTAGAAGAGGGATGCGATACCCATCTTTCCGGAAATTTGGCTCTTTTTATTCAGCTAATATGTGCCTTGTAAGTTCTTCCATTATCGGGGTTGACCATTTTAAAAGTAAAATTGTTATCGTACTTTTTGACTATTCTATACGGTCCAGAATATGTATTGGAAAGTTTCTTGCCTTCCGCCTTTGCATGATTTCTTAGGTAGACGCAATCTCCTATCTTAAAATCTATATTCCCTTTGACTTTGGGTAGGCTTCTTAGCTCTTCACCTATTTTACATTTTTCCAACTCTTTCCTAACTATTTTATAAGTTTTTCTCATCCTATTTATGAACTCTTGTTTGTAATCCTCCGTGTTATTATATTAATGTCGAGACTCAACAATATCACCACACGGTATTCGAAAGTCGCCACCAAATAATAAATAAAAAGGGTTTTCTTTGATTGTTTCTGAATAAGCAGTATTGATTATGTTAGTTAAATAAGGTAAGAATTGATCCCAGTCATTCCTGTTGTCTTTTGTATAAATACTTAATACATTCGAAAATATTTATGCCTATTTTCTTTTTTACCATTAGCTTATGGGTGATAATGGGACGTCCCCAATTTCTCTATATTAAGAAAAGTCATTAAATCTTGTGTTACATCAGAAACGAAATTGTTTCCGTTATCACTTATAACTTTGTTTGGAATGCCAAACTTAAAAGTTATTTTCGCTAACGCTTTACTCCTGGCGTACGCACCTTGATTCTTTAATACTTTTGCAAAAGTAAATCCGGAAAAGTGATCTGTTACAGAAAGAATACAAGTATGGCCCCTGTTGGAAACAGGTAAGCCTCCACTGGTTCCACATAAATCAAATGAGATAATATCGAAGTGGGACCTCGCTACCGGGACTCTTTCCAATGGGGGTTAGGATAGGCTTGGGGTTTTTTTCTTAAGTTACACGCTTCGCATGTACTTACAAATTCTTTAAGTTTTGTTAGCGCCAACGGCACATAAACATATTGTTTTAATTTATGGAAGGTTTTCGTTATTCCTAAACATCCACCTATATCTGAATGAAAATATTCAAAAGCGGGTATTATTAAGTTTTGGGGTAATAGAGGTATTATTGAAGTTTGGTTTCTATTTGCCTCAGTAGTCACAATTCTACATAATATATCTTCATCAAGATCATAGTAAAAATCATCTATTTCTTTTCAAAGAGTTTTGAATTTATCTGGTAACACATCATCATTCACAAACTAATTAATAAGTGCTAAACATATTTTGTCCTTTTTTATTTCTTTTTATATTTTCTAAAGACAAGGGACAATAGTTATCATTATTTTCTTTTACTGTGTCTTTGACTTTGTTTTTCTTACATTTATGTTTACTCTTAGTATTGATAGCGTTAATTTCATTCTCCTCGGCTTCCGACGGCGTCCTCGGTTTCTCGGTTTCAGAAAGTAAAAACTTGTTGCTTTTTATCGCTGACGGAAAATTTTCTGGGAATCGACTCAAGAAGTCACAAGCGGCATTTTGTTTACCTTTTAAATATTCAAATTCGTAATCTAGATCTTGGATTCTCATAATCCATCTAGATAGGATTCGCGTGGGGTTTTTAAAAGTGCGCAGGTATTGCAGGCATTTGTGTTATGAACGTAGCTTAAATTTTCTGCCAATCAAATAACATCCAAATTTATCAAAATGGTGGATTATAGATAATAATTCTAGGTTTGTGGCGGAATGATTACTTTCACCTTTTGATAAAGCTCCGCTCGAATAGCATATAACTTTTTCTATTTTTTCATTAGACAGTCCTTGTAAAGTATCAGGGTTTCCTATGGGAATTATTTGCGAAAGAATAGCACCAATGCCTTTTGAACTAGCATCGGTTGTGGCCACGAATTGTCCGTTTTCAAAATCAGGCAGCGATAATATTGGTTCCGAAGTGAGTGCCTTTTTGAGACGGTCTAGGGAAGTTTGAGCCTCCTGGGACCAGGTAACATTTTGGGAGTTCCCTTTAGTTAGCTCCGTGAGGGGTTTCGTAATTTGGGCGTAATTGCGCACGAATTTTCTAAAGTAGCCAGTAAGACCTAGAATTCCTCTTAATTCTTTCATAGTTCTATGGGGTTTGAGGTTTTCAACACATTTTATTTGGTCATGGTCTGGGGATATCTCTCCTTGCGTCACCACTTCTCCTAAAAATTTAATTTTAGGTTGAAATAAATTTTCCTTTTCAGGCCGGTATTTTAAATTGCCCTCTATGAATTTCTCGAACACTTTAGCTATTGTTGCTAAGTTTTGTTCAGCGTTTTCTCCTACACATATAACATCATCAACAAAATGAATGATATTCTTTAGTCCTCTTAATAGATGCAATAAGGGTCTACATAGCGCGCTTGAACTTGTCTTAAGTCCAAAAGGTACTCTTAAGTATTCATAGAAACCGCATTCAGTTGTAGAAAATACAGTTTTATAGAGAACTTTTTCGGCTATTTTCACTTGGTGGTAGCCTTGGGTAAGGTCCAAAGAAGTAAAAATTTAGTTTTGGCTTGAGATAGAGTCAAGGATTTCATCTATTCTTGGTTAAGGAAATTTATCACTAACTACTTGTTTGTTAAGGGCCTTATAATCTACTACAAGTCTCAGGTCACTATTCTTTTTTGGGACCAAAATCACTTGTACTGAATATGGACTTATACTGGGGCGTATAATCTCATTTTTCTCTAGTTCAAGAATTTTATTTTTTAACCACTCTTTGTGCTTATACGGTATACGATATGGCTGTTTCGCGACGGTATTACCGGTTGTTAAAATTGAATTTTCATAAAAAGGTATAAGTCCGATGTCATCTTCGGATGCAGAAAATACATCTTTAAAATTCCATAATAATTCGCCTAATTATTTCTTAAGTTTAAAGTCAGTAATATAGTTAATATTAAATTTTTTTAAAAATTGGGATTTAGCTAAAGGTTTTTTGTCATTTGATGTTTTATTACAATTATTTAGGTTTCTTTTGGAATTGTTCCACCGACCAAAATCATTCTCCGATATAACTTGGATTTGAACTACACACGTCCCCTTTTTTATCGTAATTTTATCATTTTCGTGGTTATTAGTTACCCAAATAAAACCTTCTCCTTTGTCGTAAGACAAAATCTGTTCTTCGCATAACAGATTTTCAGGAATTTCATTCGACAGGATCGCGAGCCTTATTTCGGATTTGTTATCCACTGGTTCAATCATCTGTGATATTTAATTCTTTGCATCGTTATGGGAGGGATTTTTGTTTTTCGTATTGCGAATCCATAATATTTTTCTCTATTTTCATTGTCTATTAAATTTAGACTGGTGCTATCCGCCAATAAAATTGGCTGTGCCTGAAACGCATTGGGGTTTACTACTTTTTTCCATAATTCCACTATTTCCTTGATTTCATTTGACCTATATTGTCGCATATCTCCTATTTTATTTTTACAGATCATTACACTTATTATTTAAATTTATTTCACTTCTCTGATTTCTCCCACAATAAGGAAACAAATTTCTGGTTATGTCATGTCCTCTTTGCGGCGAGAAATGAGTTTCAAAAGATTATGACATTACATCGCCAGAAATTCTATTTACTGTTACACCCTCTTCACAACCTCTGTTAAAATTTCTTAAAGTAGGGGAAGGGGTATTTGCCGGGTATACGAGCCTTTCGTTCGCTACGTCTAATAATACTTTATTCGACCTTAAAAAATTAGCATCTATGATGGCTTCATACAGAGAATTGCTGCCTATTATAAAGTATTTCGGAAAAATTATTTTATCCGTTTTTAGGTCTAGGCGAATTGAACCTTTTGCGTCCATTTTATGCCCTGTTACCCTATTTAAATTGGGATTATTAACATTCTTCCTTCGTGTAATATGCGGAGGCAACTTATTAAATACGTATGAGTTTATTATATTAACCGTTGCACCAGAGTCAATTCGTGCTTTAAGATAAAAATTTGCCAAACAAAAGTCATTAAATATAGGTAACGTATTATTATTATCACTAAAAGACGGTACTACTATTGGGTTGGACCTATAAAATATTCTGGGTCCAATTTTTTTCTTCAGAGGGGCCTGACACGTTTCCCTGCGGATTTATTTCATACGTCGGTGTCTGCAATAGGGATTAAGATATGGCCATGGAATCTCTAGCCAAATGATTTACATTTGTTTGCCGATTTTACCATGTATTATTACTGTAATTTGGATTTCTTGCGACAGTGCAGGGTGCTGCCGTCGACTCCAAATGCCGTCGGCTTAAAAAATTTGCATTTCCCGTCGGCAAATTTTCGGGATTTCTATATATCATTCTTGCACTATATTGGCTTTGACGAGTATTTGGGTTTTCGAATCGATAATTATTTTATCTATTGCAGGGAGGGTTATACAAATTCTGTTGGTACGCATTGGGAGGTACTGGTGGGCGCAATCTACCCTGCCTATATCCTTATGTACCAATGGCGCTAAAATTTGTTCTCCCGAACAAATGGTTGCCATAATTTTGTGTATTACGAACTGTTTTCTGAAAACGAACTGTGAAAACGTACTGTTTTCTGCCTAGTGGGTTCTTGCGGTCTATTTCTTTGTGGCACTGGGGAATTATCCATTGAAAAGAAATTTGGAGAAGCCTGACCTTCAAGGGAGGCTAGCCTTGCGGTCGATTCGCCTAGGCTATTTATTTTTGTTTTGCTGTGGTTTGCCACGCTCGTGTCAATTTCGATCATTCGTCCCACTCCCTGAACTACAAGATCTAACGTCTGAATTGTTTTTGAATATTACCATTTTATATAATTTTGTGGAAAGCACTTGCAAAAAGGAGTGTAGTATGATTTTTTCATACAATTCTCCTGAATCTTTTCCGAATTTTGCTTCTACTGAAATTCGTATATTGTGTAAATGTTCTCTCACGTTCTGTGTATGGTCAAAGCATACCCTTCCGTGTTTTAGTTTATTTTTTGAACTAGTTTCGATAAATCTATGTTTGAATGCCGTTAACAATTTGTCTATTGTATTTATTGGCAAATTGTCATCATCTCGTACAGTATTTTCAACTTGCTTTAGGAAGGTTAAGGCCTGCCCTCTTAATCTTAGGAGGAGCATACTTACTAACCTTTCTAGCTCTGTTTTTGTTAATTCTACAAATTGGGCCAATTGGATATTAAATGCGCCGACATCTGTTTGTCCATCATATTGTGGAATATATTTTGTTATTTCTACATTTTTCCCGACGAACTTTTGCGCAATTAATAGTTTGCTTAATTCTTCTGATATTTTTGCACTTGAAATATTTAAACCAATTTCACAAATTTATACACTCACAATCATTTTTCACTTAACCTATTTGGGGGAGACTGCTATCTCCTATGAATTATAGCTTAGTGGTTATAGACCTATACACTTTTTCTTATAAGTCTGTATCTATCCAATGATTTAAATTTAAATTGAGCAGTTTTTAGTTTAACTAGTTCGCATGTTTTCATCCAAGTTTTCCAACCGCGCCACTTGTACCAGAGGAATTTTATGTGTGGTAGTCGGCCCTGTGCCGCTTACTGCGCCACTTGCACCGGAGGAATTTTGTGTGGTTGTCGGCCCTGTACCCCTTATGACCGTGCCACTTGTGCCTTTAAGGATTTAAGCTGTATTATTAAGGATTGCGCTAACTGCGCCGTTATGGAATTGCTCCACTTGTACCGCTTAGGTTTCACCTTAAGCCGCTAAGTTGATATAAACTTGTGCCACAAAAGGCTGCACCATTCGTATTGGGGGAAGGGGAGGAGTATAACGGAGGGGTAGAAAAATGACCGCGCCACTCCCCATGAGAGAAAATAAAATATGTAACTATAATAGGTTAGAAGTTCTTCAACCATCAATCCAGGTGTGAAACCACGCTTCCTTGGGTCATCTCCTTATGGATTACCTCTAGTGTAATTAGAAATCAGATTCTTTGGGAACGTTTCCTATGGAGACATTTGAGCTAGTTATCTACTTTGCGGTGAGATACAGGCATATAAATAAAACAACACAAATAGAAAAGTAATGGGTTTATTGAGACTTACGCTTTCATGTATACAGCAACATATATAAGTAATACGATCAGAATGATAACTTCAGAGTGTATCGCAGAATGGTAGGAACATAATGTCTGTCTAAAAACACTTTTCGCAGGATGGTAGGAACATGATGTCTGTCTAAAAACACTTTTCGCAGAATGCTAGGAACATAATGTATCTCTAAAAACATAATGTCCTTCTAAAAACACTTTTTCTTTACTATATCACAGTCTAGATTCTGCGCTCTAAGAGCTATTTCCCGATTGGCTCAACTCCTGTGGAGGGCCCGCTACTTTGTCATTATGTTTACAAACTAAAATTATTATGCTAACTGACCGTCCAATAATTTATTTTAAATATTTTGATGATTAGACATTCATATTCCTATGATAACTTGAAACTTCCTGTGAAACTTATAAGACATTGTCTCGTGATTTTTTATTGCCAAGTATTTTAGCGAAATTCAAAACCGTCTTCCTTGATTAATGCCGTAATTTGACCGGTAGCTTTTCCAAACTTCATATCTGTAAAACAAAACGTCTGAAATGCTGCGAGGCATTTATATCGGAAGTATCCTTAGAAGGAAACAATTTTATTTTTTTTTAATTTTAAATATATCACATATTACTCACGGTACATTTTTGAATTTACTGAGTGACAATTACCTGGAAGATATCGTCCAAGATCGGAAGAGATTACCATTTTGCTCTGAGCTTGGGACTTTTATTGATTCAGATCCAGCCGTGCTTTGGACTCAGGTTTACAGACAAAAAGATGTTAATGGGTCAATTTGTTTCTTTTACTTGGGTATTTCACTTTAAGACTACTTGTTCTCCCACAGGCTTCCGCTGCTGCTGAGTGAACTTTCTCACTGTCAATCTGAACAAAACCAGCATTAGAAATCGCATCGGTTTCACCACCTTGATCGGGCTTCTCAGTGCAAAACGGATTGTCTCAAAGAATTAGAAACCACACTTGGAAAAGGTTCTGCATCCAATGTGGAAAAACTGTGGAAGGGGATATGAAAAAGCTGGACTACAAGAAGAAACAGTGGGAAAAATCGCCTAGCACAAATGTTCCTCTTTTCTTTAATGTTACAGTTTTATGACTTTTGTACGGTTTAACCTGATTTCTTCTACAATATAGTCGAAATACTTCTGTTAAATTAATTTAGTTCTGATTAGTAGAATCGACCAAGAACATTTATAGAATGACCACTGAACTATGAGGTCGCGTAACTCATCGGTAGGTAGCCTAGTCCATGGACCTATTGGATTCTATGGTGTTAGCCACTATCATGACGTAATTGCTGATAGGTTTTTTTCGTAGCTTCTGGCTCTTGTTATTGGCTTTCTTACTTTATCCATTTTTCGCCTTAATGCTCAAAATTTCGAAAGAAAGGATTAATCCCAACAATCAGCTTCGAGAACGCTTTCAGAAAGTTTTACCGAAACCTTCTTCTAAAATGCTTTTAGTGGTTTGGGACTTTTACTTTGTTAAGCTGAGAATGTCTATATAAGCATTCTTCATATTTCAGGCTATGAGGTTGCTACTGCCTTGGGTTTATTTTTCCTGTTCTTGCCCCAGAACTTTTTCTCTGTTTTAAGCGAAATCAATCAAACATAACTACCTGCTGGCGTCGCAAAGCGACGCGAGCAGCGAATTTTTAGCCTACTGTTTAGATGGTACAAATTAATCTCTTGTGGTACAATTTTGGTCGGAAAACTGGTACAATTTATCTAGAAGCGTTGGTAACGCTGCTGCTGCTTGTAAGAACTTTTAAGAACAACATTGTTGTAGTTAGTAGGCATGCACATATCGATAAAGTGGGGTTTCTCTTCAACAGTAATTCATTAATAAACTCAAATAGCAGTAATATATTTCTACTTCTAACTAACGGGTTGACTCATGGTTCTTTCTTAATGTAAATTACAAGATCTCCAAACAGACACCCGTCCATAGATCTTGCAGGCTGTAAGAACACAACGTGGGACTGGGATCTGTTAAAAATTTTCGGTTTGACCAGTGAAATATGGATCTCCAGATGAATAATTTATCATAATTTTGGAGGATATCTTCTATGGCCATTTCTTTATTGCGACAACTGTTGGTACTGTTATTATGAAAATTTCGAAAGAAAGGATTAATCCCAACAATCAGCTTCGAGAACGCTTTCAGAAAATTTTACTGAAACCTACTTCTAAAATGCTTTTAGCGGTTTGGGACTGCTATTTTGTTAAGCTGAGAAAGTCTGCATAAGCATTCTTCATATTTCAGGCTATGAGGTTGCTACTTCCTTGGGTTTATTTTTCCTGCTCTTGCCCTAGAACATTTTCTCAGTTTTCTGCGAAATCAATCAAACATAACTACCGGCTGGCGTCGCAAAGCGACGCGAGCAGCAAATTTTTAGCCTACTGTTCAGATGGTACAAATTAATCTCTTGTGGTACAATTTTGGTCGGAAATCTGGTACAATTTATCTAGAAGCGTTGGCAACGCTGCTGCTGCTTTTAAGAACAACATTGTTGTAGTTAGTAGGCATGCACATATCCATAAACTGGGTTTTCTCTTCAACAGTAATTCATTAATAAATTCAAATAGAAGCAATATATTACTACTTCTAACTAACGGGTTGACTCATAGTTCTTTATTAATGTAAATTACCAGATCTCCAAACAGACACCCGTCCTTAGATCTTACAGGCTGTAAGAACACAACGTGGGACTGGGATCCGTTAAAAATTTTATGTTTGGCCAGTGAAATATAGATTTCCAGATGAATAATTTATCATAATTTTGGAGGACATCTTCTATGGCCATTTCTTTATTGCGACAACTGTTGGTAATGTTATACCTTATATAGCCTTTTCTATATAGGATACCTTATATAGCCTTTTCTTTATCGCGACAACTGTTTATATTAAGACTAAGAACTTTTAGAGAGCTATTTTGTGATTACTTTGGTTTTTCAGAATCTCTCTTAATTCAGGACGTTATAGTCTGAAGCAGGCTTGAGATCTGTTGTAAGAAACATATTTGGGAAACACAATCTTGCAGGGAATGCTATTTGAGGGAGCTTCACTTTAAGGTGACGCAATGCTGCTACCTCGAGGAAATTGTACGTCATTTTCGGCGGAACCGGTAGAATTAGCTATCTGTTTTATTGGAGAAAGTTCAGGAATAAGTTAAGATGAAAAGTAGTCTGTGCCATGACTAGGAGCAATGGAAGCAACCAGTGTGTTCTTATTTGTCAAAACGCTAACAGAAAAAAAAGATGAAAATCACAATACTAATCAAGTCTAGAGTAAAAAAAAATATTATAATGAATGCATTTACCATTTTCAATGGAATGTTGTTATTTGAAAATATGCTTTTTCTGTAAATCCTTGATTCGCTTACTTTATTTTATTCATAAATATAAAGGAGCCTAAATTAAACTTCTAATATAAACGCTGAATATCTAGAACAAGACTGTTAGGTCGTTCATTTAATTTGCAGTTTAAGTTTGGCATGTATCAGTTTCTAATTTTTCCTCCATATTGCGTGGTTTTAGTTAAATTTTTACATCTTTGGTTCAAAGTCTCACTAGTATTTTACTATTATGATTTCTAGGGAGCTCCAGTGCGAAGCAGGAAAAGTTGCTGCAAGACAGGATAGAGAGTGCATTGTAACTCCTGCCATTGGTGGCGAGGCATTTAAGGTATGTTATAACTAACCTTTGAAGGAGTACCAAAAAAAATCCAAAGGGTGCCATTCTAGGCACCTTTTTCCCTCACCCTTCCTGGGGCCCCTGTATTTGGTTTCAAATACAGTTGTTTTCTTTCATAGCTGGTGCAATAGCTCAGCCTAAGTAATAAGCGATTAAAGAACAATGTATTTTTTTCTATTTTCTGACCAGGGCACTTCGTATACAAGGAGTTGTCAAAACTTTAAAAAGGGCTCATTCGAATGGAAATTGAAAGTTCTAGTGCACTTTTCAAGAGTGTCTTTGGGGATGACGGCCCCTAATAGTCCTGAGGGTATGGGCTATAGTTGATGCTAGTTGCCCATTAGAGTATAATTTTTTTTATGAAATGATGGTGGTATAAACTGCGAAGAAGGCTCATTCCATCGGAAATAAAAAGTTCTAGTGCCTTTTTAAAGAGTCAAAGGTGATCGCTGGATAACAAGGCCTTTGGGGTTAAAAAACCCAACAGAGCCTGGGGGCAAGGGTTTTAAGTTATGTCCCAGGGGCATATAAAGGTTTTTATGGAAGGGGTGGCCGTATAAGCTTTAAAAAAGGCTCATTTAATTGGAATTGAAACTTCTAGTGCCCTTATAGGAGTTAAAAGTGATAGGAGTGCAACTAGCCCCCCTCCCCTGATGCCCTCTTTTCCCCTAACGTATCTGATCAAAACTGTGATGTATCTATGTTATTCGGACAAGGATTTTAAGTTACGCCCCAGGGCATGTAAATTTTAATGGGGACATAAATTGGAAGGCTATATAAACTTTGGTTATATAAAATTTGATTGCAAATTGGAAGTCCTTTTGTCCTTTTTAAGAGTCAAATGTGATTGGAGGGCAATCATCTCCCCCCCCCCCTCACCAGAAATTTCATTTCCCGAAACACATCGAATAAAAATTTTAAGAGAGCAATTTTGTTCCGCTCTTTTGGAAGGTCCAGTAAGTATATCTTTTGGGGTGTTGCCCCCCCCCCCCTTCTACAGCCTCCAATGCAAGGGTTGTAAGTTAGGCAATTCATACATTATTTATGTATAGTAAATGTTATTGAGAAAGGTAAGTATGTTTGATTTTTACTCTGCAAAAAGACGGAGGGCATTCAGATGAGTCTTTCAGAGAATGTTGAGGGAAGTGTTGAACTAAATCACTATACATTATGTACATACGGGTTGAAAAAAGGTATAACTCAGGAAGTCAAAAAGTGACCGGAGGGCAACTAGCCCCCTCTTGGTCCTATCTCCCCAAATGTATCCTATAAGAATTTTAAAATAACCAGGTCATATTACAATACCTTTGGGGCTGAAACAACCCCCAGAACTGGGGGAAGGGTTGTAAGTTATGCTCGGGGTAAAAAAAATAGCTGTAGGTTATGCCCTGGGGGCATATAAGGTTTTGTATGGAAATGGGTGGCCTTATAAACTTTGAATGGTGCTCATTTGATTGGAAATTGGAAGTGATGGTGCCATTTTTAAGAGTCAAAAGTGAGTGGAGAGCAACCAGGCACCCCCATACCTAACATTTCCCGAAACAAATATTCAATCAAAATGTTGAGACTTTTTAGTTTTCTTCAAAATTGTTGAAAGTTTTAGTAATTATGTCAACCCCCACAGCCCTATGAGCAAGGGTTATTGTTAGGGAATTCTTCCATTGTTTACATAAGGTATATGTTATTGAGAAAGGTGGGTATGAGTAGTACCCCTACTCTGCTTTCAAGCAAAGTCCACCCCAACTTTCAGGCACAGCCCTATCCTTTTTCCATAGGTTTCAAGCACAGCCCTATTTCTAGGCAAGATTCTACCAGATCCCTCTGACGTCAAAGCAACCATAGGAAAAATAGCATAGGATTTCAAACGCACAGATATGGAAATTAACATATGGAAAATAGCATTTGATTTCAAACGCACAGATAGGGAAAATAGCTTTGGATTTCAAACGCAGCCTTCTGACGCCATGCGACACACCTGTTTCCAGGGGAAATTTCCAAGTGTTTCAACTGCTTGAAATGTGGCCCGTATAATACACAAGTTTTAATAAAACTGAAGCTCCTAACCCCTCACCCCTGTTTCTACGACATGCCCTCTTAAGTCACGGCATCCCTGTTTCTAGGTGACATTTCTGCCCTTGGAAAGAGTTCAATGGTAAGGTCAGGTGTTTCTCTATGACACACCCCTTTGTTTTTCTATGATAGTCCTCTGACGTCACGCAGCACATCTGTACATGGCGATCAACTGTTCCTAGGTGACGGCTGGCAAGATTTAAAGGATTTCAGTTTTATATTATATGATTACTAGGAATGTGGTCCTTATAATACACAAGTTTTAATAATAAGCTCCTAAACCCTCACCCCTATTTCTAGCGCATGCCCTCTGACATCACAGTACACACCTCCGTTTCAAGCCTATGTTACACCATGCGACACACCCTTGCACCTGCACAGTGCAGTCACCGGCTCTATTAAAGGGAATCCATTTGGCAAGACTCCATGACACACCCTTTGGACTCCAATGACATCATTCGACTTACCCCGTTTCAAACAGACAGGTCTAATATGCTTGACGCAATTTTGCGTAACCCTACCACAGGAACCCATGGGGAAATTCCCGCTTGTAATGTAACGACACCCGAAACCCCCAAATAATTTTTTTTTTCATTAGCTTAATGCCGGTCACACTTTAAGTAATGATTGCGCATCCCTCGCCGGCAGATAATGCCATTTTGACATTTTTTGCCAAAAAGACTTCCTTTTTCGACGTTTCTTTTTTCGCTCAAAATGCCATTCATTTTTTTATAGAGTTCTTGACCCCGACAGGACTCGAAAGGTAATTCCATTCCAACGGCACAGCGCCTCAAGCAAATTGTCCATGAAACCATTGTCAATATTTTGTATCTTCAACCATATTCTAAAAATAAACTTTTGTACGACACCTTAGATTCTCCATTTTTTGGTAGTAATTAGAACGGCGTGTTTACTGCCAAATTTGATACACTTCGGGGGGGGGGATTTTCTTTCAAGATATTAATAAAAAGGAAATGCGTGTGTTACTCGTCCCAAACAATAAATCTTAAAAACGCAGACAATGAAAATAAAAACAAATTGTCGAGCAATAAAACATAAAAAAGACAGCTAAAAAATACGACGAAAAATAAAAGATGAAAATTTCATATTATCATATACTCAAAAAAAGAACCATCTATTATAGAAAACTGGGGGCTTCTAGCCTGCAGCCCCCCAGAGACTAGGGGAGCGGGGGAGTGTTATTTGATGGAACTTAAACCATGTTAAGAGCTTTTAAGGAAATACCCCTTTTTTATTAAGATATATTCATGGATTTTTCACAATATCCTAACAATAGCTTCCATCTCCTGAGTTATCTTTAAGCTCTAGAGTATATTAATCAATGACAATGCATACTGCATTGGTAAATTATGGATGATATGAAACACCCTCCCCCCTTACGACATCGCTACATCTTTCCAAGAAATCTTTCAGGAATTTCCTAATAAAAATTATGGTTCTGAATCCCATGATTCAAGTTTTTTGCATCCCCAAGTCAATAATAACGCCCCGCAAAATACTCCAGACTATCAGAGCATTTCCCCAATGTGACACAGCCCCCCTCCCCAATCCAATCAGTGACCTGATTATAGTGAGATTCCCCATTTTTTGGCAGTCGTTAGAACGGTGTGTTTACTGGAAAATTTGATATACTCCAGGGGGTATTTGCTTTCAAGATATTAATAAAGGGGAAATCCGTTTCTTAATCGTCCCAAACAATAAATCTTAAAAACACAGACAATGAAAAAAAAAATGACGAGCAATAAAACATAAAAAGACAGCTAAACAAAAAAAACACGAAAAAAATAAAAGATAAAAATGTCATATTATCGTATAAGCAAAAAAGAACCGTGTATTACAGAAAACAGAGACTTCTAGCCTGCGAACTTAGAAACTGGGGTAGGGGGAGTGATATTAGATGAAAATTTAAGACATATTAAGAGCTTTTAAGGAAATACCTTTTTTTCTTTAAGGTAGATTCATGGATATCTCACAACATCCTAATAATATTTTCAAACTCCCACCTAGTAGCCTTCATTTTCAGAGGCTGCATTGACAATAGATGTAGGGTTTTAGGCGTTATTGTGGCTTTAAAAGGATAAAGAATAGCATGCCTAATTAAGGAAAGGCAGAGGGAGAGGACTCAACGAGAAGGGGAACTGTCTGTGGGGGAGGAGATTCAAGAGTACATTTATTCTTATCCAGATTCCATCCACTAAGGTACCGACCTGCTCACTGCTCGCCTCCGAGGAAGTGTCCAATCCCCCCGAACGCTTTGTCCCAGATCGACACACCCCCCGGGCAAAACTTTTCAGAAAAATCTGATGGAAGGGATCAAAATATACACATAAAGAACCGTATATTATAGAAAACCGAGACTTCTAGCCTGAAACCCTGGATGATAAGAAGGAGGGGGGTAATATTAGATGCAAATTTAAGACATATTAAGAGCTTTTAAGGAACTACCCCTTTTCATTAAGATAGATTCACGCATATTTCACAATATCCTAACAATATTTTCCAGCTCCCACCTAGTGGCCTTCATTTTCAGAGGACGTATTTATGATTCATGTAGTTTTTTAGGTGTTATTTTAGCTTTTAAAGGATAAAGAATAACATGCCTAATTTGAGGAAAGACAAAGTAAAAGGACACCAGGGAAGGGGAACTATCTGTGGGGGAGGAGATTCAAGCGTGCATTTATTATTATCCATTCTCCATCCAATAAGGTATGGACCTGCTCCGATGGTTGCCCCCGGGGAAGTGTACAGTCCCCCTGAACGGTTTGTCTTGGCCCAGGGTACCTTTCTCACCAATATATCAAAATGCAAAAAGGGTGGAAATCCTTGTCCCAGCCCACTTCATGCACCGTGGGGGGGGGGAGGTGGTCCACGTCTACTCTTTTTTGGGGGACGGAGTCCCGCCATCCTACGCACAGTGGGGGAGTTTGGTCTGTGTCTACTCATTCCTGGGACGGAATCCGGGCTTCGGCTAGGCGATAAAAGAGGCTAAAAAAGACTATTGCCCGAGATAACATAAAATGTAGTAATAATAGGGAAATTATCATATAATTTCTACGGCAACCCTCTAAAATCAGACCATCCCTGTTTCTAGCGCTCAGCTAGCAAGATTCGTTGCCCTGGCAAAATTCCCGCCCTGACAAAAATCCAGCCATTGATACATTGTTTTTCTGGAAGACCCCCTGGATCTCCCGTGATCAGGTCTAATATGAATGATGCAAGTGTATCTCACAAACAAGACTAAAAGGACCCCATGGAACTCCAGTATGCCATATACACATGTGTATTGCGTATTAAAAGCGATGTATATCTTAAGCAAAGATACCTAATGGGAGAGCTTGGAAGATCATCTTGGGAGAAGGTCAGATGTCCAAACCGATAAAAAGTATACTTATTGTCAAGAGCGGAATGGACACACACGCAAACACGCACACACGCACACACGCACACACACACACACGCACACACACACACACGCAAACACGCACGCACACACACACCCACACACACACACACAAACACACACACACAAACACAGTCACAAACACTATCACACTCACATACAAACACTCACAAACACAAACACAGACACACACACACACACATACATTCAGACATACACACACAGACACGCGCACACACACATACACGCAGACGCGCACGCACACGAACAAGCGCACGCGCACAGCCGCAAACACAGGCGCAAACGCACGACACCACAGACCCACACGCACACCATCCCCCACCACAACGCGCCCATACCTACCCACCGCCCCAACGACCCCAAACCCATCCCACAACCACAGAGAGAGAGACAGACACACACACACACAAACACACACAAACACACACACACACACACACACACACACACACACACACACACACACACACACACACACACACACACACACACACACACACACACACACACACACACACACACACACACACACACACACACACACACACACACACACACACACACACACACACACACACACACACACACACACACACACACACACACACACACACACACACACACACACACACACACACACACACACACACACACACACACACACACACACACACACACACACACACACACACACACACACACACACACACACACACACACACACACACACACACACACACACACACACACACACACACACACACACACACACACACACACACACACACACACACACACACACACACACACACACACACACACACACACACACACACACACACACACACACACACACACACACACACACACACACACACACACACACACACACACACACACACACACATATACATATACATATCCACACACCCCTCCACACACCCTTACACACACACACGCACACACACACGCACACACTCACACACACACACGCACACTCTCACACACACACACAAATAAAAACACACGCACACACAAACACACACACACACACACACACAAACACAAACAAACACACACAAACACACACACACAAACACACAAACACACACAACAGAGAACACAAACACACAAAAAAAACACACACACACAAAACACACACATATTAAAACTTGTGTATTTACGGACCGCAATCCTAGTAATCATATAATATAAAACTGAAATCCTTTAAATCTTTCCAGCCGTCGCCTAGAAACATTTTATGGCCTTGTACAGATGTGCCGCGTGACGTCAGACGGCTGTCATAGAAAAACAAAGGGGTTTGTGATAGGAAAACACCTGACCTATACATTGAACTCTTGCTAAGGGCGGAAATTTCGCCTAGAAACAGGGATGTCGTGACGTCAAAGGGCATGCCGTAGAAACAAGGGTGAGGGGTTAGGGGTTTCAGTTGTTATTAAAACTTTTGTATTATACGGACCACATTCGAAGTAGTTTGAACACTTGGAATTTTCACCTAGAAACAAGTGCGTCGCGTGACCTCAGAGGGCTGCGTTTGAAATCCAATGCCATTTTCCCTATCTTTGCCTTTGAAATCCAATTCTATTTTCCATATGTTAATTTCCCTATCTGTACGTTTGAAATCAAATGCTATTTTTCCTATGGTTACCGTGACATCAGAGGGCTCCGGTAGAATCTTGCCTAGAAAAAGGAATGCATTTTAAACCTATGGGAAAAGGGATAGGGCTGCGCTTGAAAGCTGGGTTGGCTGTGCTTAAAATCAGAGTAGGGGTACTCACCCCTGTTTCTAGCGCATGCCCTCTGACATCATAGTGCACACCCTCGTTTCAAGCGTATGTTACAGCACTCGACACACCCTCGCACCTGCACAGTGCAGTCAATGGCTCTATTAAAGGGAACCCATTTGTCAAAACTCCATGACACACCCTTTGGACTCCAATGACATCATACGACTCACACCGTTTGAAACAGACAGGTGTAATATGATTGACGCAATTTTGCGTAGCCCTACCACAGGAACCCATGGGAGAATCCCCTCTTGTAACGTGACGACAACCGAAACCCCCAAAGCATTCTTTTTTCATTAGCTTAATGGCGGTACATACTTTACTTAATAATTGTGCATCCCTCGCTGGCAGATAATACCGTTTTGACATTTTTCGCAGAAAAGCCTTTCTTTCTAGGCGTTTCATTTTTCACTCAAAAACATCAATCCTTTTTTCTAGAGTTCTTGACCCCGAAAGGACTCCAAATGTCATTCCCTTCGAACTATACAGTGCCCCAAGCAAATCATCCATGAAACCATTGTCAATATTTTGTAGCTTGAACCATATTCTAAAAAAAACTATTGCACGACACCTGAGATTCTCGATTTTTGGCAGTCGTTAGAACGGCGTGTTTATTGCCAAATTTCATACACTCCGGGGGGGGGATTTGCTTTTAAGATATTAATAAAGGGGAAATGCGTGTCTTACTCGTCCCAAACAATAAATCTTAAAAACACAGACAATGAAAATAAAAACAAATTGACGGGCAATAAAACAATAAAAAGACAGCTAAAAACACGACAAAAAATTAAAGAGGAAAAGGTCATGTTATCATATACGCAAAAAAAGAACCATCTATTATACAAAACGGGGGGCTTCTAGCCTATAACCCCCCAGAGTCTATGGAGGGAAGTGTTTTTAGATGGAATTTAAACCATATTAAAAGCTTTTAAGGAAATACCTCTTTTTCATTAAGATAAATTAAAGAGGAAAAAAATTAAAGAGGAAAACGTCATATTTCTATATACACAAAAAAAAGAACCATCTATTATACAAAACGAGGGGCTTCTAGCCTATAACCCCACAGAGACTAGGGGGGGTGTTATCAGATAGAATTTAAACCATATTAAGAGCTTTTAAGGAAATATCCCTTTTTCATTAAGATAAATTCATGAATATTTCACAATATCCTAAGATTAGCTCCCACCTCCTGACTTATCTTTAAGCTCTAGAGTATATTAATCAATGAAAATGCATACTGGATTGGTAAATTATGGATAATATTAAACATTCCCCCCCCACGACATCGCTACATCTCCCCCAAGAAATCTTTCAGGCATTTCTTAGTAAAAATTATGGTTCTGTATCCAATGATTCAAGTTTTTCGCATCCCCAAACCAATAATAACACCCCACAAAATACTTCAGACTACCAAAGCATTTCACCCATGTGACACTGCTCCCCTCTCCCATCCCATGGGTGACCTGATTATAGTGAGATTCCCCATTTTTTGGCAGTCGTTAGAACGGTGTGTTTACTGCCAAATTTGATACATTCCAGGGAGGTATTTGCTTTCAAGATATTAATAAAGGGGAAATGCGTGTTTTACTCGTCCTAAACAATCAATCTTAAAAACACAGGCAGTGAAAACAAAAACTAATTGACGAGCAATAAAACATAAAAAAGACAGCTAAAAAAGCAAAAAATAAAAGATGGAAATGTCATATTATCATATACGCAATGAACCGTGAATTATAGAGAACTGAGACTTCTAGCGTGCAAGCCCAGAGGGTGGGGGAGGGGAGAGTGATATTAGATGCAAATTTAAGACATATTAAAAGCTTTTAAGGAAATACACCTTTTTCATTAAGATAAATTCATAGATATTTCACAATATCCTAATAATATTTTCTAGCTCCCACCTAGTAGCCTTCATTTTCAGAGGGTGTATTTATAATAGATGTAGGTTGTTAGGCGTTATTGTGGCTTTAAAAGGATAAAGAATAACATGCCTAATTTAAGGAAAGACAAAGGGAGAGGACTCCAGGGGAGAAGGAATCGTCTGTGGGGGAGGAGATTCAAGCGTAAATTTATTGTTATCCAGCCTCCATCCACTAAGGTACCAGTAGAAGGGGGGGTTCTACTCCCACGAGTACACCATATATGGGCATAGACCCACGTGGTTTATGGTTTTTGTCAGTGAGAATTTGAAAAACAGGAATTTTGTCACATTTATTTGATGTTTTTATGGTTTTTGTCAGTGAGAATTTGAAAAACAGGAATTTTCTCACATTTATGGATGGTTTTATGGATTTTGTCAGTGAGAATGAAAAAACAGGAACTTTGTCACTCCCTTCTTGTTCTTGTTCGATGCAGGTGTTACGAGTTTCCAGGAAACAGTATTTGTTGTTGTTTTTCAAGCCAAATGTTATTAGTTTCCAAGGTAACAGTTAGATCACGTGTTTCCTTCTCAGCCAATCAGAGGGCTTTGTTTACATAACAATTTGACCTTGAGATTTCGTATATAATGGGCATGCAATGTGATTCAATTATCAGAAAGTATTTTGACACAATGGATAGAACAATTAACATAATTGATGAGCTTGAGGCCTTGGCAGCCGCAATTAGCAATGTAAGTACATTTTATTTTCAAATGAATTTTCCTTGGACATCCTCCAGTATATTCAGCTAAAACGTAAATATATTCCTTTACCCCCAAACCCCCCCCCCCAAACAATACAATCTTTATACTCAATGGAAAACGTAAAATATATTCTTTTTACCCTAACCCCCTCCCACACTGTTTTACAATCCCAAATTCTTACCAATAGAAATACATTTTTGTTAAATTCCACTTTTTATTTTCCTTGGTCACCCTCCAGTATATTCAGCTAAAGTGTCTGCTGACTTCTGTCAATTTTTAATGAAAATCCCGTTCTGTTTTGACACAATCTCCAGCACGAGGCCTATTATTAGCTGACAACCCTTTCCGGTTTACAAACGCGGTCAACGGAACTATTCTTCCGTCAAAATTAAAACACAATGATGCAATAATTAAGCTAGGTCTACACAACCTGTATGGAAGTAGAGAAACAAGTTATTTTCGAATTAGGGTCTAACAATATCCCCCCCCCCCCATTGTCTTACAATCCCAAATTCTCGCAAAAAGAAATACCATTTCGATAAATTCCTTCCCTCTATATTTCCAGCTAAATCCCCCCCACTCTAATACAAACATCACTTTGCAATCTTTATACTCGATGGAAAACATAAAATATATTCTTTTTACCCTTCAAAACCTAACCCCCCCCTCACTGTTTTACAACAAAACTCTCGCAAAAAGAAATAATTATCCTTTAGTTAAATTCATGCAATTTCAAGTGTTCTATATCCTAGCTAAAAGCGACCATTGACATCCGTCGCTATTGTTATTAACCCGCTAACTTGACTATACATTTCCGCAAGGTTATAATTACCTTGTCACCCTCTTCCTGTGCGTTCACGATAGTGCTCTAGCCCAAAGGGTTTGTTTTGGTTGTCAAATTAAAACGATTTTAGGCAAAAAGAGATTGTTTATTAAGCTTGTGGATTCTTAACCTTGTATTTGCCGGAGAACCGGTGAAATGAATTATTTTCAAATCAAGTCTAACAATATATTTAGGACATTATGTAAAAGGGGGGAGGGGGCAATACATCGCTTCTAACAGCTTCGTTGTAAGTAAATTATGTAAAGGGGGGAGGGCAATGCCTTCAATTCTACCGACATCAGTGTAAAATGAAAACAAACTATTTCTTCGCATTAAAAGTAAGGGGGGATTCGGTGTGTAGCCATTTACACCCATTGAAAAGAAAACAAATTTTTAAATATATGCGTTGCGTCTCTAGGCATGTTTTTAATTTTTTCAAGCTTTCAATAAAGTTTCTTTTATATTCCCGGGCGCGAATCCAGGATTTTTGTTGGGGGAGGGTGTTAGCACTTCTAATAGTTAAAAAATAGAAAATATAATTGTTTCTTGCCTTAATTGCTTCTTTTTCATTTAGTTATTTTAGCTATAACTTTTGAATAAAAGGTAGTAAGATATGCCGTTCGTTTGAATAAAACGCATGATTAACTCAATGAGAGGGTAGACTTAGGGTGGGTTAATTTTCCTAAATTTAGGGGGGGGGAGAGAATATGGGTTTTTTGCT
Organism: Artemia sp. Qi Xiang Cuo; assembly: GCF_049724085.1. Lineage (NCBI taxonomy): Eukaryota > Metazoa > Arthropoda > Branchiopoda > Anostraca > Artemiidae > Artemia > Artemia sp. Qi Xiang Cuo. Next base: position 51,555 of record NW_028300737.1, read on the forward strand.
TTACTAAAATGAGATAAATTCTTTTTTAATCAAAATTATGTTTAATAATTTTCTTTCTGTAAAAAGGGAGAAATTATTTTAATTTGATTTTTTCTTCTCTTCTTTAAGGCAAATTATGAGGAATTTGCGGACCCTACATCGAAGAGAGCTATGGCTGGCGCAAATAGCGAAGAATGCTCGTCACCGCCACCCGCTAAGAAAGCGAGGGCCAATAATGCGCCCCCTGCGAAAGCTACTGTCATGCAATATGGTCGCTGGCCAAAACCCCCCAGCTCCACACTGCCTGCCCAAGTGCAGCCGTCTGTACCAGCCCCTGTCCCGGCTACACAAGTCACAGCTCCTGTACAAGAAATTAATGACATCGTTTGCACATCCGCTCTCCTTGGACCTCTAATAGCTGCCCCATCAACGCTAGGTCGGGAGGTTACCCTCCAGCATGCACTACCTGGTCCTTCGGGCACCCAAGCCCAGACGGATTGTGCAAATGTAAGCATTTTTTTCCTACCTATCTATTTCTTCCAATGTTTTAGTCCTTTTCAATCCCAATATAAACTTATCGCAGCGGGATATTAACCCCTCGCCCCCCCAACCATTGTTTTCTCTGCTCCCCCCTCCCTCGGATATATCTAAATATTATGAAATTTTTTTGCAAAGAAAACGCTCTTTTCTAATCTTTGCTATCGCTTCGATATCTCATAAGCGAATATTTTTAGGTAATTTCTATTAATAATCACCGCCTTTGAAACTCGAAATGCTATTTTTTCTAATCTTTACTATTTTCTCTGTTGCTATCACATATATTTTAGATACCTTAGAAACTGAATGCTCTTTTTCACGTAATTTTAGAGAGAGATTATCCCATCTGTCACATATTGACGTTCTAATTTACACTGAATATTTCTATCGTGCCAAAGATTTTAGTGAGGGGAAAGTGATTTAAAGGTTCTCGACATTTTGAAGTTCAAATTCGTTCATCTAACCTCCATAATTAAACTCATGTGTTTACTGAACCTGTATGGAATTAGAAATATTTCAAATTTTTACGGGCATTATGTACAGGGGGCTGGGAAGATCTTTGGGAGGTGCTGCATGAAGCACCGTAGGCCCGAGAAGCGCCGCAGGGATGCGCTGCGCGCCCGAAAAGCGCCACAGGGCACGCCGCAGTGATGTGTCGTTGGTCAGGGAAGTGCCTCAGGATGCGCGGCAGGGATGCGCCGCAGGGGTGCGCCGCGAAAAAAAAAATTAAAATTGCCACCTTCTATGTCATATCTTAGATTATCTTAAGTTGAATTAACCAAATGTTATTAAGCAATAATAATCCAAATTTTAACAGTAGGGATGATTTGAAAATAAGCTATTTTTTTCATTTATAGGTCGGTGCATTTGTCCCATAATCGCCATTCAGTGAAGAAGGGGAAGAAGAGGCAGTGGAGTTTCAAGACAGTGAAACATGGGACGATATTATTGAAGTACTTTTTAATATTGATGAGTATTTAAATGATTTGTTAAATGTAAAAGCTAGTACAGCTGAGCCGGCTGACTTGAGCCCGAACACTGTACAGCTTTTAAAGGATTTCACTGGAACACCTCCTTCTCTAATCACCGAGACCATACCAAGTCCACTGCAAACAACTGACCTGGACCATACCCCGAATCTGGTTGATCAACTGGGGGGAGGAGGTATATACTTTCCCAATTATCTATTATCAAATACAATTTTAAATAATATAGTTGTTTTCCCTGCAACGTTTGGGGATCCTTTTAATACACTTATGGGGGGAAATTTTGTTTTTGATCCTGTAGAGATTGTGCATGCTTATGTAGATAAAATTCGTGCACTACTGGAGAAACAAATTCAATTGTGGGGGGTAGGGATTCAATTAAGGTGTCAATCGTTTTAAAGGTTTTTTATTTGAATGAGGGGAAAAGTGAGGTTTACTATCATTTTATACATTCCGAGATACGCTTAATTTATCCAAATTTAGGAAATTTTGAGGGAGTTTTTAGTGAGTGGGTAGGACAAATTATTGCGCATCTCGAGAACTATAAC
>NW_028300738.1:0-5000 GCF_049724085.1 Artemia sp. Qi Xiang Cuo
CTCAAACATGGTATATACTTTTTGCCTCAGAAAAAATAATCCATTAAACCTGTATACATATTCTTCTATATAAATTTAATTAATATTAAATTAATATTAATTAATACATTTAATTAGTTAACACAGAGCTTAGCTAGAAGGTTTCAGTTAAATATGATAGACGCAAAATACACCCCGCTAAAATCACAAAACAAACCTATTACCTGACAAAACACAACCCAACCCAACCTAGCCCTGTTACCCTGGTTCCCCTGTTAGCCCTGTGTCCCATGGGTGCGATTTTTTTAACGAAAAAGCGGCTCATGGATAGCGGATTTGTAACATTTGCAAAAATGTTCACACAAAAACGGTTCATTACAGCCGTTGAAGCTCAAATATACTATGTTATATTTAAAAAGCATATGCATAAGAATAGGCTAACTCAAATTCTAGAAGCCAAGAAAATATTCAAAGGGCTAACCTATAATAGCCTTGGTTCACTATGCCTAATGAAAAATATAAGTCTTATCTATAACATGTTTAGTTTCTCAGTTACTTGCTCTACAATGCTTTCAATTTAAAATAACGGATACGATTTTCAACGGCTCAGTAGAAATATTTCGACGGAGCCGTTGAACCGTTGTGACGCAGAAATTTGCAGCAAAAAAAGGAAGAAATTTGACGGATCACGCTAAAACGAGTGGGAACCCAGGGTTAAACTGAACACAGTGGAAAAATCCAAGCAAAATTCAAGCGAGGAGAGAATCACCCAGTGAAATTAATAGAGGAAACGATCACGTAGTGAGGATTACTTTTGATGACAGATTGAGGTAAGCTGCGGATTGACAGATTGAGGCAGATTAAAATTTGTAGACATTTCGAGCTGCCTAAAAAATAATAACCTACCAACCATGATAATAGTGCAGAATTATTTTTTACGTGGGTTGAAACTTGTGAGGGCTGAGTTTGGCCGGGTTGAACCACGTGGTTTGAAATTTGTGGCTTGAGTTTTTTTTAGTTTAGTCAATAGGGAACCACATTGAAAACCATATTCAACCATATTGAAAAACAAAAATATTATATGAATATGTGTACCATTAACATATATATTGTCTTAGTCTCGCCAGTCTTTCAGTCAGCTCATCTTGATCAGGGATTGAGGTAGTCTCTGCTATAGAAGATGTTTCACCAACAGGAAGTGAGGCTTTAAGATCCAACCTTGATTAAATTGAAGATTAAAATGAAAAAGAAAGCACCTACATCTTTTCAACCTTGAATGACACTTACACTATTACCCTAAGCACATTTCAATTTCTCTTTCCTTGTCTTAGGTTTTTATGTTGTTGATTAGGTAAACATAGTTAAGACGAGAAATGGCTTAGAAAGGAACAAAAAGAGAAAGGTAACAAGAAAGATAGTAAGGAAACCTTATATGGCTTATCTAGAAAATTGGAAGTTGTTAGAGAAGCAGGGCAAGTATCAAATGGCGTACCAAATATATACCCCTCCCATGTAAAATCAATTAAAAAATTAAGATTAGAGTGTTCCAAGCACTTTCAAAGACGCTCCATTTTTTTTTCGTTTTAAGTTAAGTTTAGTTAACTGAACAACATATAAAACAAAATATAATATACAACTTAAATATTATATGTCATTATAATTGTATGATCATTTAATTATAATCATATAATTAAATATTATAACTTAAAATGCATATAGACTTATAAAAAAGTAATGGATACGGACTTCTGCAATTTTGTAGGTATAACAATCTAGTTATAACCAAAACAGTGTTTGGTCACAAAATGGCTCATAAGTTAACATGGTATTCACGTGACGGTAGGACAGCAAACCTTATTGATTATATTATAGTAAACCGAAGACTGGCAGGATAAATACAAGATACTAGGGTATATAGGAGACTATTATTGATGTTAAAAGTAAAGATCACCATCTAGTAGTGTTTAGGGTTAATTTAAAGCTGAAATTTCCGAAGGTAACTACCTCCCGAGAGGTTATGATGTTGGTAGACTCCAGGATGAGAATTTGACAGAAAATTTCCTGGAACAGTTGAATACTAAACTTGAGAGTTTGAAATTTGACAATGTGGATTATGGTTGGAATAATTTTAGGCAAAAAAAAATTGGTACTGTTGCTGTAGGTGTCTTAGGGAAGAAACCTAGTACTTACGCTAATACTTTTATTGAAAAAGATTTATTTTTAATAAAAAGGAAAAGGGGCGTGTACAAGAATTATCTGAGTGATAGATCATATGAAAATGAAAGGACGCGAAAGAAAGGGAAGAAAGCAATAAAATCTGAACTAAGGAGGTGTGAAGTGGAGGCGGATTCAGCTTGACGGTATAATAGTAAAATATTGTACTGGCATGTTAATAAATTGAGAGGGAGTAGTCAATCCAGACTTTTACCAGTTAAAGACAGGAACGGGGCCACAATTAGCAATAAGGAAAGAGTTAAAAAGAGATGGGCTGAACATTTTGAGAATTTGCTAAACCGAGATAAAGTTGGAGGAAAATGAAAAAGTTTGTGATACCTTGGATGTGACGAAAGATTTGATTTGTGAGGAAGAATTAGCGACAGAACTAAAAGGATTAAAACTAATAAGGCTCCAGGTGCTGATAGTGTGGTAAACGAGTTTCTTAAATATGGTGGCTCTGAGGCTAGAAATAAGTTACTGAAGATTATAAATATGATTTTTGAGAAAGGGGAAGGACCTAATAATTTTAGGAAAATCTTCATTAAGCCACTTTATAAGAAAGGTGATAAGAATGAGTGTGGTTATTATTGAGGCATTGGTCTAGTCTCTGTAGGCAGAAATTACTTAGTAATATGATACTTTTTAGACTGATAGATGCTGTAGACAAAGTTTTAAGAGAAGAACAGAGGGATTTTAGAAAAGGTAGAGAATGCGTCGACCAAATTTTAACTCTTATTGAGAAGTGCCTGAGTTGTCAAACTCCTTTGGTCCTCAGTTTTATACATTATGAGCAAGCGTTGAATTCTGCTGATATAATAGCTTTAGTAAAAATTTTATCCTTGCATGGTATACCAGACAAAAGCATTAAAATGATAAGTGTTATGTACGAGAATAACACTGCTGCGGTTAAGGTAGAAAATGAGGTTAGCAACTGGTTTTGTATTAAATCAGGATTTAAGGAAGGGTTTGTTCTATCCCCCTTTGTATGGATTATTTTGATGGACTTTGTCTTAAACAGCACAGGAAAGGCAGTGACCACGGAATCGAATGGGGAGGAAAAAGTCTCCTGCACTTAGATTATGCTTATGACTTAAGCATCCTAGATGAAAGTGTGAGCAAAATGAATGAACTTTTAGAGGGGTTGCGGGTTCAGGGTGCTAGAACAGGTTTGGAAATTAAGTTTAATAATACGAAGTCACTAAGGCTATGTATAAGTGAAGAAGAAAAGGTGACGTTTTGTAACGAAAAGATTGATCCTGTAGTATTATTAGTAAAGATGGTGAGACCAGTGAAGATGTTAAAAGTGTTTTTTCACAGTTCAAAAAAGTTTGTAAGAAAAGGAAGATAAGTCTGCAAACCAAGATTAGAATATTATAAGCTACAGTGATGACAGTGATCAAATATGGCTCTCAAGCAAGAACGCTCCGAAAATTGGATGAATATTTTCTAGATGTTTTTTAGAGAAATTGATTACGGATTGTTCTGGGTACGCGGCTGACTGACCGTATTTCAAACAATAGGCTGTACGAAAAATGTGGTTTAATACCGCTCTCTAGGACTATAATAAAGGAGAGGTTGAGGCGGCTAGGTACGTTGTGCGGATGAAGGATGACAGATTGCCGAAGATTGTTCTTTTCGGCCAACCGTCTAGGGCTAAACGGAAAGCAGGTAGTCCTCGTCTAGGATGGGAGGACATCATAAAGAAAGATTGAAAGGAAATGGAAACTTACTGGGAGGGTGTAACAAGGGAGGCTTTGAACAGATTGGTATTGAGGAGGAGCGTGCGTAGCTGTGTTGGCCTCAGGCGGCTTGGTGACTTATTAGTAGTAGAAGTAGTAGTAGTAGCAGTTTCATTGTTTAATATTTTTAGCTTAAAATTCGTTAAAATTCTTAATTCGTTGCTTTCGTAAATTAATTAAAACTAAGTAAATTAATCATTTAAAATTCAGAGCGAAAATTCATTATTTAATTAAATTGATTTAATTAAACATTTTTCATTATATCAGGTTCGACTTTGTCAGTTCGTAATCTTATGGATTTATAAACTTGTAAAAAAAAAAAAATTAAAACCCTTACATTAAAAAAAGGTTAGTAACCTTCGATTAATGTAAGGGTTTTAATTTTTTTTTTTTTTACCAGTTTATAAATCCATAAGATTACGAACTGACAAAGTCGAACCTGATATAATGAAAAATGTTTAATTAAATCAATTTAATTAAATAATGAATTTTCGCTCTGAATTTTAAATGATTAATTTACTTAGTTTTAATTAAAGAAATCAACGAATTAAGAATTTTAACGAATTTTAAGCTAAAAATATTAAACAATGAAACTGCTACTACTACTACTTCTACTACTAATAAGTCACCAAGCCGCCTGAGGCCAACACAGCTACGCACGCTCCTCCTCAATACCAATCTGTTCAAAGCCTCCCTTGTTACACCCTCCCAGTAAGTTTCCATTTCCTTTCAATCTTTCTTTATGATGTCCTCCCATCCTAGACGAGGACTACCTGCTTTCCGTTTAGCCCTAGACGGTTGGCCGAAAAGAACAATCTTCGGCAATCTGTCATCCTTCATCCGCACAACGTACCTAGCCGCTTCAACCTCTCCTTTATTATAGTCCTAGAGAGCGGTATTAAACCACATTTTTCGTACAGCCTATTGTTTGAAATACGGTCAGTCATCCGCGTACCCAGAACAATCCGTAATGAATTTCTCTAAAAAACATCTAGAAAATATTCATCCAATTTTCGGAGCGTTCTTGCTTGAGAGCCATATTTGATCACTGTCATCACTGTAGCT
>NW_028300739.1:0-99041 GCF_049724085.1 Artemia sp. Qi Xiang Cuo
CCCTCCCTCCCCCCTTCAAAAAAAAGTTAGTCTGAAGTTGATTGTCTGAAAAGTATTTTTTCGGGGGGGGGATACACGATTGGCTGAAACAATTTATTGTGTTCGTGGTAACGAACTGTAAGTAAGGATCGTCACGGGTCAATAGTTCAGATTTTTCTCAAAGAGATGAAAAAATTTAAAGTTCTGTTCCAAATATTTTCCTGGAAGAATTTTTTGTTAAACACAATTGGCTGAAATAAAAGCGGAAAAAAAGTCGGAGTCCTTTGGGGGTGTGGTAGGGGATCTCACAACACTATTCAAATAGAACTTTTGTATTATAACGACCATCGACCCCATGTAACTGAACCCCTGTTTGTTAGCAAATAGTATAGATGTGTTTCTGAACTTTTAATACAGTTTTAAATCATTCTGTAGTTCTACATGGTAACAATTGTAACACTACCACTAACAATTGTTAGTTAAGATCTAGTTCTATTTTGAATTGTTTTTGTTTTTTTTTTAGATCGGGAGCCTAAATTGGATGATCATTATTATATAACTCATGATGGCTACTATGAAGTATGGAGATGGCATAATCGTTACTATCGTATACTTAGAAAAAAAGCTAACTGAAAGCGAGATGGAAACCTTAGCACCTGGAAGGAAAAACAATGAAAAATAATAGTATTTTTTGTGCAATTAATATATTTTAAATAAAGCCGATTTACTTGTTTGAATGAAGTCCTATTCATACAAGTTAAGTTAGATTGAAAATCAAGAATTTATGCGCATTTTTAACTAGCTAAGGCTATATTTGCTAAAGATGGGGGGCAATTTTCTTTGATTTTGAAAATACTTTATTTCTTATAGAAAACTACAATAGCTTCACGGTAATCATATTTTAGCATATTTTTAAAAAATTTCTCTGATTAGAATGTATATCTTCAATCACAAAAGCATAGTTTCGTTTAAAAAATGAACCATTTCCATAAAAAAAGATCATAATATAACTTTTTAAGTGTGAAGTCCTATTTTTCAGACTAAATTATAGAAAATATAGTCGAAACACACTTTTCTGTTTTAGATGTGTACATTTTTACCTTTTCTGATTCAAATGTGTATCTTCAGTCAGAAAAGCATAGTTTTGGTTCAAAAATGAACCATTTCCATAAAAATAGCTCTTAATAGAACTTTTTTAAGTGTGAACTCCTATTTTTCAGACGAAGATTTAACTAAACCCCCGTGTAAGTGAATCCTTATGTAACTGAACTATCGTGCAGCTCAAGTCCCCACATCTCTTAAACTAAATCTTTTTTATGAGCACGACCACAGAGTAACTTCGCTAATACATGGGATGGGTGAATCGGAGTCGTTTGGGGGTGTAGTAGGGGCTCTCACAACACTGTTCAAATAGAACTTGTGTATTATAACAACCACCAATCCCATGTAACTGAACCCCTGTATAACTGAAACCCCTTATATCTATTCACCAAATGCTCCAAGCCTCATAATAAAAAGGGGTTTTGAAAACAGGGGGCGCGATTTATGAAAAAAAAAAGGGATACCCCCCGGGCCCCGGACCCCCCCGTGTACCTGACCCCGTGTCAAAACGAAACCCTCCGTGCCCCGGGCACCTATTTATCTGACCTCTCGTGCCCCACCCACCTTTCTGCCACCCAACCCCCTCCGAACACTTTTCCGCCATTTCTTTTTGAATTGACACTATTTTTAAAACATTACTTACGTATTATACAGACCACATCGGCGAGTTAAAGTTAGTTCAAGTCACAATGTCATTATATCGGTACTTTTCAAGTAAGATATTGAATACTTACTAGCAATGTCCCTTGTAAGCGTCTACGCAAATATCTTTTCGCAAAAAATTCTCAAATCTCGTAAACTAAAGAAGTAATTACCCTTTTCATTACAAAAATAATTGCATAACAATGACACAAGACGTGCTGGTTTTTTGAGCTTATCACCAAAAAGGCAGTGAACTTTGAAACTGTGTCATTCCTCTTGGCAAAGAGTGTGTTGATCCGTAACTACTAGAAAAAACCTGTTTGTACGGGGGCCCCTTAGAAATGGAATCTCTTACCCTACATGAGTCAATAAATACACCAAGAAACTTGGCAACCTCCACTTGTGGGAGGATGTCGGAGGAGTACCTGAGACCAAGAGCAGGTTGAATTACGTCTTTGTTGTAGGGGGTTCTGAATAATACTATTTGACTTTTTTTTTTTACTATTAAGGGTCATGTTATTCGTAAGGCACCACACTTGGACTCTGTTCAGAAGGACTTGGGTAGAGGTTATTGCCGATGGTAAATTGGAGCCAGTGAGGAAGAAGTTGTTATCATTAACAAATAGTATAGGACGTACTGAAAAGCCAAGGTCTACAAAACGATCATTGATATATAGGAGAAATAAAATAGGGCCAAGAAGGGAGCCTTGCGGGACACCCCTCCGAACGGGTAAGGGCTGAGAGGATACTTCACCTAGGCTCACACTCTGTACCCTTCCAGATAGATAAGAATCAAACCAAGAGAAGGGAACACCACGAATACCGTAACTATTTAATTTACTTATTAAAATACTATGATCGACCATGTCAAAGGCCTTAGAAAAATCGAAAAATAACCCCAATACAGTCTTTTTAAGGTCGAGTTGTGAGCGTATGAACTGTGTGGCGTCAATTACAGCATGAGAAGTTGAAAATTTCAGCCTAAAGCCATTTGAAAATGGAAAGTTCATGTGCCCTTTTCTTAAGATTTAACCTGCTTTTCAACCAGTTATTACTGATTAGTGTCTTAAAAATTTCTTATTCTAGTTTAACACCCTTGTGTTTCAGTAGTCGCTTTTAAATTATTTTTGACAAAGTCCAATTTTAGCATAAAGAGTGATGTTTTTAGGAGAGGGTAGCCTCCCTCTTTCACGGAATAATTGCTGTTTATTGTAAGGTTTAATGTTAGTCCTTACTTTCAGTTGAAAAAAGTTGTTTTTAATTTAATTTCTGATCGTTTTTCAAATCATGCCCAGGCTTAACCAAGATATGATGTGGGCTACCAGCCCAATAAACGCAGGATTTATTGCGATTAAAGTATATATACCGATAATTCTAAATTGCTTGGTAGCTTCCCGCTTTTTCAGTTTTCCGCTTGTTAATTCAAATATTGGATAGTAAGTAAAATTTCTGACAAGATTTGATTATTTAGTCAAAATTTTTGATGAACAGTAGTTTTGTTGAATAAGTTCTTAGTAATAATTTTACTAAATAAATTTGGGTGGACTGAGACTGATATTATTGTTTATGTGGATGGAAGTTCTTCGGGACTTGGTTTTCTACGTGGCTGAAGCCATTGGAACCTCAATAATGTTCTCTGATGTTCAAATACATTGTATACTTAGGCTGAAATACAATTAAACATTGCATATATAGGAAAAGAGGAAAATTACCATTTAAAGTCGGTGAAAATAAAGCTCCTGGTTGTACTTGTTACCCCTCCCCCTCCATCCCCCAAGAATTTCCTGGCAAGGCCCATGGTCCGCTGCCTCACCTTTTCCCCCTCTTTTCCTGTAGGCACGCGAATGCAATATTTATGCTACATAGAAAAAAGATTGTAGTATTGAGAGTGATAATATTACCCCGACTCCCCAGTACCAAAAATAAAGATTTAGACCAAAATATTCCTTGAAATCAAGTGGAATTAGATATAAATTTTTACCTCCCCCTCCTTCCCCAAAACTTGCTCTATATTTATGTGAAGGTTCAATGAGAGTTAGAACATTTTAGCATTAAAATGCACTCATTGCATTTATCTGAAAAAAAGAAGAAACATCGTATATAATTTACAAAAGTCGATGGCAGGGGCCCAGAAAATTAAAAAGGAAAGTGTAATTATTTCTATTTCTTCAATTTAAAGCAGAGATGGAAATTGAATAAATTGAAAATAAAAGAAGAAAAATTGTATATAATTTACAAAAGCTGACCGCAGGGGTCCAGAAAGATAAAATTTGCGACACCTGCGCCTCGCCACTCCTTCATATAGCTTATGTTTTCCAACACATCACTTCATATTATTTTTAAGACATATGAGGAAAATCAGTTTAGTTAAATAAAACTATAAATAACTATGTCAAGAAATGTCTTCTGTAATAAAAAGGGAGGCATCTCCCCGCAGCACCCTTATCCAGGCTTGATCTAAATGAAGGAAGATGATAGATTAAGTCCTACCCCCCCCTAGACCCTTTTCTATATCTATCTAAAGGGTCGTGGAAAATTAGACGATTTGGACATTGAAATGTGCTCTTTTAGACATCGGGCAATCCCCCCTCGCCTACACAATGACACAACGCTTCTCCTTTCTAGTACCTGATGTGCAATTATACATCACCAAACATAATTTCATGAAAAATCATGTGAACACAGCCCTTCCCTAAGAGTTGTGGGGGGTCTTGTCGTCCCCAGAGGAATATTTATTGGACCTTTCGATTATGATGAACCAAATACTCTCTCAGAATTTTATTTAGATGTCTGTGGGGGAAAAGGGGGCAGAGGAAGTGGGTTAGTTTCCAATCATTCTGTTTGGTCGCTTAAAAAGGCACTTGAACTTTTAATATTTGTTCGAATCAGCTCTCTCCCGATCTTCTAGGACCCTTGGTTTGATACAATCATCCCTGGGGAAAACAGCAACACACATCCATGCTTTTTAAATTACTACGAATACCACACTGCCATTCTATCATAAAAACAACAAACTTCGGACTGTTTTAATTTTTTTGTTTTGAAATCTCATTTTATTGTAAGTTGTATCTAATTTATTAATGTAGTTTGCTGTGGAAGACTTATGAATATAGTGCCAAAATAGTTTTAAGTTCTTAACAAATTTAACTGTCTTAGGTAAATTCCCTTTTGTGTTACTTGGTTTTGTTTTATCCATGATCATTCTTTGGCAAGAAATACACAATTCCAAACATGCAAATACAACAGCTTTAAACCTCGACAATGGGGTTCTCTGATTATTTTGTAGTTAGGGAGGGAGGGAGATGCCTCAAAGGGTGCATTTTAATTCCAAAACATCCTAACTCTCATTGAGCCTTGAGGCAAATATAGAATTAGTTCTAAGGAAGAGACGAGGGGAGGGTGGAGGTGGATATTAGTATATAATCCCCAAAGCCACATACAAAACTTTTGTTTGGGGGGGCTATTTTTTTTGGGGGGGGGGGCTACAGAAAAACTTTAAAAAATGCATTAAAAATGTGTTTTTATTCATTACGTTATATTATATTATTATATTACGTTTTTACAAGTCGGACAACATTTCCACCCTCGTCAGTAGGGTGTATCTATTGAATTTACGTACGCCCCTAGGAATTCCAATACTATTTGCGTACGCCCCTAGGAATTCCCATACTATTTGCGTACGGCCATAGGACCATGATATTTGCGTACCGCCATAGGACCATGCTATTTGCGTACGGCCATAGGACCATGCTATTTGCGTACGCCACGGTCCTTCCTGTGCTATTTGGGGCCTTTACGTTCCTTCCTGTGTTAGTTGGGTGGATTACGTTCCTTCCTGTGCTATTTGGGGCCTTACCACGGTCAGTGATTTATAGGTTTCACTAGTGATTGCATAATATGTTATGAAGGACGGGTTTCTGACATAATTCATGTAGGCCAGATTTCTACTTCATAATATATATATATATATATATATGGCCTACATGCCATGAAAAACAAGGGTTAAAGTGATTAGCAGTCGAGGTAACCCTGAAGAGCATGTTAATTCATACCTTATTTACTATAAATTTGAAACAATATCAATCTTTGGAAACGGTTAACGATGATAAAATGGTCTTATGAGTTGACCTAGCTTTACTTCTTAGAGGTGTACTGTATAATACACAACTGGTGTTTGGGGCAGTGTTGTCAATTTAAAATACAGTTTAACGTTATACTAAAAAGTTTTCAGTTTTTTTTTAGGAAAAATCTTCCACATAGGGGGGATTTCCAGTGTGAATACAAAAAACAACCAGATATTCAATAAAAAAAACGAAAATATTATAATAATTTATTAAATTGATTCCTTTCTATGTTTGAGGTGAATAAAGCTCTTTAGCAATTGACATGTAAAAATATGCCACGAAATGAAACCGAATTAGCATGTATATTTGGGGTAATGAGATGCGAGTCCTTTCTGGGTGTGAGAAATTTACGTCTAAAACACCGGCAGTTTCTTGTTTACATGTGATATCTAACATTCTAATTTAAGGAAAATCGTTATTTGTCATTCGCGAAGATGAATATTCTGAGTCCGTAATAATAATAATAGTCTATTAAATATAAACTAGTGCGTCTTGGGTATGTGTTAATATATTCAGTTTCTTTAGCATAAAATCGAGTTTCAAATTGGAATTTTATACAGTTTGAATACTTCATCCATTCTATCGATATAACTTCAAGGATGTATGGTGTTTTCGATTGCGAATTCATTGGCTTGAAGACATCAACATGTGGAGTGATTTTTGAATGTGCGTTTCTATTGCTGACTACAGATCATCGAGAAGTCTCTTGTTACCACTGGCATATCAACTACAATATGTATGACTACAATGAAGACAGGTGGCGCAATACATTATACGTTATAAACAAAATAGGTTTATATGATAGAATGATACCTCCATTCTATAACAAAGGGAAGGATCTATCCTTTCTACAAGAGGAAGTTAGAGAGATATGCTGTGTTTTTGGCGTAACAGCACTATACGCAAAAGGGAATGTGCCCACTGATAAACTTTTAATCGACAAATGCAAATCAGATATACCAATATTCAACTTGGAAGATTTTAATTGTGAGGTATTTCCGAGTAGAATACACAACCCAGAGGACGAGATTCGATTTTTTAGCAGATGGGTGCCAATAAATATTCCTTCTCGGAATATGTGTGTGAGATATCCTAGGAAGAAGAAGAACAACAAAATCCGTGATATAGATTGGAATCACACTGAGTGGATGACAAACAATGATGAATTTTTATAATAGTTATGACACCCATGACTACCCAACAGTCTTTTTAAAGACCACCAATTCTATAAACACTTCGTAATCTTGGTAATATGAATCTTTTAAGTTCAATATTCGAAGCTAGCTTCAGCAGAAGCTTAGGATAGTAGCGATGACAATTGAGAGATAGAAATTAATTGTCCCCCTCCTAGTTTTCGAAAAAACACTTTTTTTGTGGTAATTATACTTTTAAATAGTTCAATATTCGAAGCTAGCTTCTGCGAGAGCTTAGGACAAAAGTAGTGACAATTGAGAGATAGAGATTAATTGCCTATAGTTTTGAAAAACACTTTTTTGTGGTATTTATACTTTTAAATAGTTCCATATTCGAAGCTAGCTTCTGTGAGAGCTTAGGACAAAAGTAGTGATATTTGAGAGATAGAGATTAATTGCCTATAGTTTTGAAAAACACTTTTTTGTGGTATTTATACTTTTAAAAAGTTCCATATTCGAAGCTAGCTTCTGTGAGAGCTTAGGACAAAAGCGTTGAAAATTGAGAGATAGAGATTAATTGCCCCCCCCCCCTAGTTTTCGAAGAACACCTCTTTTTTATTCTTTTTTTTTGTATTTATACTTTTAAAAAGTTCAATAGGTATAGTATGATTGGCTTGCAAAAAACACGAAAGTACTACTACTAGTAACAACTCACTGCACCACAAAACTATCTGATGTAGTCATAGCTATGTTTTATCAAGAAAATATCTGAATGCATTTAAGGTATGGTATGAATTGCTTTAAATAAAAAACAAAAAAAAACACGAAAATACCACTACTAGTAACAACTCACTGCACCGCAAAATCATCTGAGGTAGTCACGGCTATGTTTTATCAACAAAATATCTGAATACATTTAAGGTATAGTATGAATGGCAGGCAAAAAAAACATGAAAATACTACTACTAGTAATAACTCACTGTACTACAAAACTATCTGAAGTAGTCACGGCTATGTTTTATCAAGGAAACTTCTGAATGCATTTAAGGTATAGTATGAATGGATTGCAAAAAAACACGAAAGTACTACTACTAGTAACAACTCACTGTTACTTTTTATCAAGGAAATATCTGAAGGCATTTAAGGTAGAGTATGAATGGCTTGCAAAAAACACGAAAGTACTACAACTAGTAACAACTCACTGCACCACAAAACCATCTGAGGTAGTCACGGCTATGTTTTATCAAGAAAATATCTGAATGCATTTAAGGTCTAGTATGAATGACTTGCAAAAAAACACGAAAGTACTACTACTAGTAACAACTCACTGCACTACAAAACCAACTGATGTAGTCAGTAGGGATCTAAGTTATACTTTGCTCCCTTTATGTTCCTTCCTGTGCTATTTGGGATTGCGTAATATGTTATGAAGGACAGGTTTCTGATAATTTGGTCAAACATGTTTTGAGAGTATGGTCGTAATTATATAACTTAAGCAAACTGGTTTTTTTTTAATCGAAAACTAGAGATTGTCAAATTGCGCATTTAGGAATTGTTTTGATTGACATTTTTGCAAAAAGGGATAAGGAATTCGCAAATTGGACACTATGAACGATATTAATTAATATTTTGAATAATAGGAGTGTGAATGATTCTAATTAGTGATTGGATTGTACGAAGGTGGAGAATAAAATGGATTAAACTGATTAGCAATTAAGGTAACCCCGAAGGGGCTGTTAACTCAGGTAATTTGTTATAAATTTGAAACAACATCAGTCTATGAAAATGGCTAACGACGATAGAATGACATTTTCATTTTCATTTTCATAGATTGACAAAGTTAATTTTGGATTTCTTTCGTTGAAATGCAAGAGTTGGAATATTTCAGTAGTGTTTTGTTGTGCTTTACCTTGTCACAGATACATTCTCTTGATTTTTCAAAGTTCATTTTTGAATTTCCTTCGTGAAATGCAAGAGTTGGAATATTTCAGTACTTTTGTCGTGCTTTACCTTATCACAGCTACATTCTCTTGATTTTTTAAAGTTTATTTTGAATTTCTTTCGTGAAATGCAAGAGTTGGAATATTTCAGCAGTGTTTTGTCGTGATCTACATTGTCACAGTGAAATTCTCTTGATTTTTCAAAGTTCATTTTGAATTTGTTTCGTGAAATTCAAGATTTGGAATATTTCAGTAGTGTTTTGTCGTGGTTTACCATGTTAAAGTTACATTCTCTTGATTTTTCAAAGTTAATTTTGAATTTCTTTCGTGAAATGCAAGAGTTGGAATTTTTCAGTTGTGTTTTGTCGTGGTTTACCTTGTCACAGTTGCATTCTCTTGATTTTTCAAAGTTCACTTTGAATTTCTTTCGTGAAATGCAAGAGTTGGAATATATCAGTAGTTTTTTGTCATGGTTTACCTTGCCACAGTTACATTCTCTTGATTTTTCAAAGTTCATTTTGGATTTCTTTCCTTGAAATGCAAGAGTTGGAATATTTAAGTAGTGTCTTGTTGTGCTTTGCCTTGTCACAGTTACATTCTCTTCATTTTTCAATTTTAATTTTGAATTCCTTTCGTGAAATACAAGAGTTGGAATATTTCAGTAGTGTCTTATTGTGCTTTACCTTGTCACAGTTACAGTCTCTTAGATTTCCAAAGTTAATTTTGAATTTTTTTCGTGAAATGCAAGAGTTGGAATATTTCAGTAGTGTCTTGTTGTGCTTTACCTTGTCACAGTTACATTCTCTTGATTTTTAAAAGTTCATTTTGGATTTATTTAATTGAAATGCAAGAGTTGGAATATTTAAGTAGTGTTTTATCGTGGTTTACCTTCTCACAGTTACATTCTCTTGATTTTTCAAAGTTTATTTTGGATTTCTTTCGTTAAAATGCAAGAGTTGGAGTATTTCAGTAGTGTTTTGTCATGGTTTACCTTGTCACAGTTACATTCTCTTGATTTTTTTCAAAGTTCATTTTGGATTTACTTCCTTGAAATGCAAGAGTTGGAATATTTTAATAGTGTTTTGTCATGGTTTACCTTGTCACAGTTACATTCTCTTGATTTTTCAAAGTTTATTTCGGATTTCTTTCCTTGAAATGCAAGAGTTGGAATACCATTTTTCGTTAAGTGTCAGAGTGAATAAATTCATTATCAACATCCTTTGTCAGATACATCAAATGAAATTGAAATAATCTAAATTTCAGAATGAATAAATGCTTTAACAACATCCTTTATCGAATATGACAGATAAAATTGACAAAATCTAAGTATCAGAGTGACTAAATTTTTATCAACAACCTTTGCCAGATACATCGAATAAAATTGATAAAATATAAGTGTTAGAGTGAAATAAATTTTTTATCAACATCCTTTGTCAGATACATCAAATAAAATTGACAAAATCTAAATTTCAGAATGAACGAATTCATTATCAACCTCCTTTGTCGGATATGTCAGATAAAATTGACAATATATAAGTATCAGAGTGAATATTTTTTTATCGACATCCTTTGAGAGATACATCGAATAAAATTGATAAAATATGAGTGCAAGGGTGAATAAATTGTGCTATCAACATCCTTTGTCAGATACATCAAATAAAATTGACAAAATCTAAATTTCAGAACGAATAAATGCTTTAACAACATCCTTTATAAGATATGTCAGATAAAATTGACAAAATCTAAGCATCAGAGTGATTAAATTCTATATCAACATCCTTTTCTCGGATACATAGGATAAAATTGACAGAATGTAAGTGTCAGTGTGAATAAATTTTTTTTATCAACATCCTTTGTCAGATACATCAAATAAAATTGACAAAATCTAAATTTCAGAATGAATAAATTCATTATCAACATCCTTTGTCGGATTTGTCGGATAAAATTGACAAAATCTAAGTGTCGGAGTGAATAAATTTTTCCATCAACATCCTTTGTCAGATACATCGAATAAAATTGATAAAATATAAGTGTCAGAGTGAATAAATTTTTTTTATCAACATCCGTTGTCAGATACATCAACTAAAATTGACAAAATCTAAATTTCAGAATGAACAAATTCATTATCAACATCCTTTGTCGGATATGTCGGATAAAATTGACAAAATCTAAGTATCAGAGTGACTGAATTCTATATCAACATCCTTTTCTCGGATAGATAGGATAAAATTGACCGAAACTAAGTTTCAGTGTGAATAAATTTTTTTATCAGCATCCTTTGTCAGATAAATCAAATAAAATTGACAAAATCTAAATTTCAGAATGAATAAATGCTTTAACAACATCCTTTATTGGATTTGTCGGATAAAATTGAAAAAATCTAAGTATAAGAGTGACTAAATTCTATATCAACATCCTTTTCTTGGATAAATAGGATAAAATTGACAAATTCTAAGTGTTAGAGTGAATAAATTTTTTTTATCAACATCCTTTGGCAGATACATCGGACAAAATTGACAAAATCTAAATTTCAGAATGAATAAATTCATTTTCAACATCCTTTGTTGGATATGTCGGATAAAATTGACAAAATCTAAGTATCAGAGTGACTAAATTCTATATCATCATCCTTTGTCGGATATGTCGGATAAAATTGACAAAATATAAGTGTCAGTGAATAAATTTTTTTATCAACATCCTTTGTCAGATACATCAAATAAAATTAACAAAATCTAAATTTCAGAATGAATAAATGCTTTAACAACATCCTTTACCGGATATGTCGGATAAAATTGACATAATCTAAGTATCAGAGTGACTAAATTCTATATCAACATCCTTTTCTCAGTTACATAGGATGAAATTGACAAAATCTAAGTGTTAAAGTGAATAAATTTTTTTTATCAACATCCTTTGGCAGATACGTCGGATAAAATTGAGAAAATCTAAATTTCAGAATGATTAAATTCGTTATGAAAATCCTTTGTCGGATATGTCGGATAAAATTGACAAAATCTAAGTATCAGAGTGAATTTTTTCTTTTTTAACAACACCCTTGGCCAGATACATCGAATAAAATTGATAAAATATAAGTGCCAGAGTGAATACATTTTTTTATCAGCATCCTTTGTCAGATACATCAAATAAAATTGACAAAATCTAAATTTCAAAATAAATAAATGCTTTAACAACGTCCTTTATCGGATATATCGGATGAAATTGACAAAATCTAAGTATCAGAGTGAATATTTTTTTTAACAACATCCTTTGCCAGATATATCGAATAAAATTGATAAAATATAAGTGCCAGAATGATTACATTTGTTTTATCAACATTACTTTCTAGACATATAGGTCAGACTTTACATAAAATGATTATCAGTATGGCTAGACGCATTAGCGACATCGTTTACCGAACGTACCAGATAGAATCGAAAAAATCCTAGCAGAATGATTAAGAAAATATTAGTCAGCACCATTGTATCAGGACCTTGGGATAAAATTGACAGATTGCAACTTATAGAGCTAAGGGATTTTTTATCAGCATCCATTGCCAGATACATCGGATAAAATTGACAAACTCTAAGTATCAGAGTGAATCAATTCAGTATCAACATCCTTTGTCGGATTATTCGGATAAAATTGACAAAATATAAGTATCAGAGTGAATAATTTTTTTTATCAACATCCTTTGCCAGATATATCGAATAAAATTGACAGAATTTAAATATCAGAATGAATAAATGCTTTAACAACATCCTTCATCGGATTTGTCGGATAAAATTGACAAAATCTAAGTATCAGAGTGATTAAATTCTACATCAACATCCTTTTCTCGGATACATAGATTAAAATTGACAAAATCTAAGTGTTAGTGTGAATATTTTTTTTATATCAACATCCTTTGCCAGTTACATAGGATAAAATTGACAAAATCTAAGTTTCAGAGTGACTAAATTCATTATCAACATCATTTCTCGGGTATGTCGGATAAAATTGACAAAATCTAAGTATCAGAGTGAATAAATTCCATATCAATATCATCTTCTTGGATACATGGGATAAAATTGACAAAATATAAGTATCAGAGTGAATAAATGCTTTATCAACATCCTTTAAATGTATTATCAACATCATTTGTCGACTATATCGGATAAAATTGACAAGAAAGACATGGAGTGTACACCGCAACGGCGCATACATAGTGAGAGAGACATGCAAAGTCGACATAGCCATATTTAATTTTTTAAGGTTAATTTGGACGAGGTTACATGCGCGCACGTAACCTCGTCTAAATTAAACTTAAAAAATGAAATAAAGCTATGTCGACTTTGCTTATTTTATTCAACATATCCAACAATTGATGCTGAAAAAGCATAGAGTTTGTTACTTAGATATTTCCTTGATAAAAAATAGCCTTGACTACCTCAGATGGTTTTGTGGTGCACTGAATTGTTACTAGTAGTAGAATTTTCGTGTTTTTTGAAAGCCATTCACACTATACCTTAAATTGACTACCTCAGATTGTTTTGGGGTGCAGTGAATTGTTACTAGTAATAGAATTTTCGTGTTTTTTGTAACCCATTCATACTATACCTTAAATGAATTCAGAAGTTACCTTGATAAAACATAGCAGTGACTACTTCAGATGGTTTTGTTGTGCAATGAGTTGTTACTAGTAGTAGTATTTTCGTGTTTTTTGCAAGCCATTCATACTCTACCTTAAATGCATTCAGATATTTTCTTGATAAAACATAGCCGTGACTACCTCAGATGTTTTTGTGGTGCAGTGAGTTGTTACTAGTAGTACTTTCGTGTTTTTTTGCAAGACACTCATACTAGACATTAAATGCATTCAGATATTTTCTTGATAAAACATAGCCGTGACTACATCAGATGGTTTTGTGGTGCAGTGAGTTGTTACTAGTAGTAGTACTTTCGTGTTTTTTTCAAGCCATTCATACTATTCCTTAAATGCATTCAGAAGTTTCCTTGATAAAACATAGCCCTGACTACTTCAGATGGTTTTGTAGTGCAGTGAGTTGTTACTAGTAGTAGTATTTTCGTGTTTTTTACAAGTCATTCATACTTTAACTTAAATGCATTCAGATATTTTCTTGATAAAACATAGCCGTGACTACCTCAGATGGTTTTGTGGTGCAGTGAGTTGATACTAATAGTAGTACTTACGTGTTTTTTGAAAGCCATTCATACTAGACCTTAAATGCATTCAGATATTTTCTTGATATAACATAGCATTGACTAGTTCAGATAGTTTTGTGGTGAAGTAAGTTGTTACTAGTAGTAGCAGTAATTTCTTATTTTTCTCAAGCCATTCATACTCTACCTTAAATGCATTCAGATAATTACTTGATAAAAAAAATAGCCGTGACTACATCAGATGGTTTTGTGGTGCAGTGAGTTGTTACTAGTAGTAGTACTTTCTTAGTTTTTGTAAGCCATTCATACTATACCTTAAATGCATTCAGATATTTTCTTAATAAAACATAGCCGTGACTACATCAGATGGTTTTGTGGTGCAGTGAGTTGTTACTAGTAGTAGTACTTTCGTGTTTTTTGCAAGTCATTCATACTAGACCTTAAATGCATTCAGATATTTTCTTGATAAAACATAGCCTTGACTACATCAGATGGTTTTGTGGTGAAGTGAGTTGTTACTAGTAGTAGTAATTTCGTTTTTTTTTCAAGCCATTCATACTATTACTTAAATGTATTCAGATGTTTCCTTGATAAAACATAGCCGTGACTGCTTTAGATGGTTTTGTAGTGCAGTGAGTTGTTACTAGTAGTAGTACTTTCGTGTTTTTTGCAAGCCATTCATACTAGACCTTAAATGCATTCTGATATTTTCTTGATAAAACATAGCTGTGACTACCTCAGATGGTTTTGTGGTGCAGTGAGTTGTTACTAGTAGTAGTACTTTCGTGTTTTTTGCAAGCCATTCATACTATACCTTAAATGCATTCAGATATTTTCTTGATAAAACATAGCTGTGACTACCTCAGATGGTTTTGTGGTGCAGTGAGTTGTTACTAGTAGTAGTACTTTCGTGTTTTTTGCAAGACATTCATACTATACCTTAAATGCATTCAGATATTTCCTTGATAAAAAATAGCCTTGACTACCTCAGATGGTTTTGTGGTGCAGTGAATTGTTACTAGTAGTAGAATTTTCGTGTTTTTTGCAAGCCATTCATACTATAGCTTAAATGCATTCAGATATTTCCTTGATAAAAAATAGCCGTGACTACATCAGATGGTTTTGTGGTGCAGTGAGTTGTTACTAGTAGTAGTACTTTCGTGTTTTTTGCAATCCATTCTTACTAGACCTTAAATGCATTCAGAAGTTTCCTTGATAAAAACATAGCCGTGACTACATCAGATGGTTTTGTAGTGCAGTGAGTTGTTACAAGTAGTAGTACTTTCGTGTTTTTTTGCAAGTCATTCATACTAGACCTTAAATGCATTCAGATATTTTCTTGATAAAACATAGACTTGACTACATCAAATGGTTTTGTGGTGCACTGAGTTGTTACTAGTAGTAGTACTTTCGTGTTTTTTGCAAGCCATTCATACTATACCTTAAATGCATTCAGTTTTTTTCTTGATAAAACATAGCCGTGACTACTTCAGATGGTTTTGTAGTGCAGTGATTTGTTACTAGTAGTAGTACTTTCGTGTTTTTTGCAAGCCATTCATACTATATCTTAAATGCATTCAGATATTTCCTTGATAAAAAATAGCCGTGACTACCTCAGATGGTTTTGTGGTGCAGTGAATTGTTACTAGTAGTAGTACTTTCGTGTTTTTCGTAAGCCATTCATACTAGACCTTAAATGCATTCAGATATTTTCTTGATAAAACATAGCCGTGACTATTTCAGATGATTTTGTGGTGCAGTAAGTTGTTACTAGTAGTAGTATTTTCGTGTTTTTTGCAAGCCATTCATACTAGACCTTAAATGCATTCAGATATTTTCTTGAGAAAACATAGCCTTGACTACCTCAGATGGTTTTGTGGTGCAGTGAGTTGTTACTAGTAGTAGTACTTTCGTGTTTTTTGCAAGCCATTCATACTAGACCATAAATGCATTCAGAAATTTCCTTGATAAAACATAGCCGTGACTACATCAGATGGTTTTGTAGTGCAGTGAGTTGTTACTAGTAGTAGTACTTTTGTGTTTTTTTGCAAGTCATTCATATTAGACATTAAATTCATTCAGATATTTTCTTGATAAAACATAGACGTGACTACCTCAGATGGTTTCGTGGTGCAGTGAAGTGTTACTAGTAGTAGTACTTTCGTGTTTTTTGCAAGCCATTCATACTATACCTTAAATGTATTCAGATATTTTCTTGATAAAACATATCCGTGACTACTTCAGATGGGTTTGTAGTGCAGTGAGTTATTACTAGTAGTAGTACTTTCGTGTTTTTTGCAAGCCATTCATACTATATCTTAAATGCATTCAGATATTTCCTTGATAAAAAATAGCCGTGACTACTTCAGATGGTTTTGTGGTGCAGTGAATTGTTACTAGTAGTAGTACTTTCGTGTTTTTTGTAAGCCATTCATACTATACCTTAAATTCATTCAGATATTTTCTTGATAAAAATAGCCGTGACTACTTCAGATGGTTTTGTGGTGCAGTGAGTTGTTACTAGTAGTATTATTTTCGTGTTTTTTGCAAGCCATTCATACTATACCTTAAATGCATTCAGATATTTTCTTGATAAAACATAGCCGTGACTACCTCAGATGGTTTTGTGGTGCAGTGAGTTTTTACTAGTAGTAGTACTTTCGTGGTTTTTTGCAATTCATTCATACTATACCTTAAATGCATTCAGAAGTTTCCTTGATAAAACATAGCCTCGACTACTTCAGATGGTTTTTTAGTGCAGTGAGTTGTTACTAGTAGTAGCAGTACTTTCGTGTTTTTTGCAATTCATTCATACTATACCTTAAATGCATTCAGATATTTCCTTGATAAAAAATAGCCGTGACTACCTCAGATGGTTTTGTGGTGCAGTGAGTTATTACTAGTAGTAGTATTTTCGTTTTTTTGCAAGCCATTCATACTATACCTTAAATGCATTCAGATATTTTGTTGATAAAACATAGCCGTGACTACCTCAGATGGTTTTGCGGTGAAGTGAGTTGTTACTAGTAGTGGTATTTTCGTGTTTTTTTTTACAAGCAATTCATACTATACCTTAAATGCATTCAGATAAGCAATTCATACTATACCTTAAATGCATTCAGATATTTTCTTGATAAAACATAGCCGTGACTACATCAGATGGTTTTGTGGTGCAGTGATTTGTTACTAGTAGTAGTACTTTCATGTTTTTTTGCAAACCATTCATACTAGACCTTAAATGCATTCAGATATTTTCTTGATAAAACATAGCTATGAATACATCAGATAGTTTTGTGGTGCAGTGAGTTGTTACTAGTAGTAGTACTTTCGTGTTTTTTGCAAGCCAATCATACTATACCTATTGAAATTTTTAAAAGTATAAATACAACAAAAAAAAGACGGTGTTTTTCGAAAACTAGGGGGGCAATTAATCTCTAACTTTCAACAGTCAGCGCTTTTGTCCTAAGCTGTCGCAGAAGCTAGCTTCAAGTATTGAAATTTTTAAAAGTATAAATACCACAAAAAAAGTGTTTTTTCGAAAACTAGGGGGGGGACAATTAATCTCTATCTCTCAATTGTCACCGCTACTATCCTAAGCTTCTGCTGAAGCTAGCTTCGAATATTGAACTTAAAAGATTCATATTACCATGGTTACGAAGTGTTTATAGAATTGGTGGTCTTTAAAAAGACCGTTGGGTAGTCATGGGTGTGATGACTATTATAAAAATTCATCATTGTTTGTCATCCACTCAGTGTGATTCCAATCTATATCACGGATTTTGTTGTTCTTCTTCTTCCTAGGATATCTCACACACATATTCCGAGAAGGAATATTTATCGGCACCCATCTGCTAAAAAATCGAATCTCGTCCTCTGGGTTGTGTATTCTACTCGGAAATACCTCACAATTAAAATCTTCCAAGTTGAATATTGGTATATCTGATTTGCATTTGTCGATTAAAAGTTTATCAGTGGGCACATTCCCTTTTGCGTACAGTGCTGTTACGCCAAAAAACAGCATATCTCTCTAACTTCCTCTAGTGCAAAGGATAGATCTTTCCCTTTGTTATAGGATGGAGGTATCATTCTATCATATAAACCTATTTTGTTTATAACGTATAATGTATTGCGCCACCTGTCTTCATTGTAGTCATACATATTGTAATTAATATGCCAGTGGTAACAAGAGACTTCTCGATGATCTGTAGTCAGCAATAGAAACGCACATTCAAAAATCACTCCACATGTTGATTTCTTCAAGCCAATGAATTCGCAATCGAAAACACCATACATCCTTGAAGTTATATCGATAGAATGGATGAAGTATTCAAACTGTATAAAATTCCAATTTGAAACTCGATTTTATACTAAAGAAACTGAATATATTAATAAATACCCAAAACGCACTGGTTTATATTTAATAAACTATTATTATTATTACGGCCTCAGAATATTTATCTTCGCGTATGACAAATAACGATTTTCCTTAAATTATAATGTTAGATATCACATGTAAACAAGAAACTGCCGATGTTTTAGACGTAAATTTCTCACACCCAGAAAGGACTCGGATCTCATTACCCCAAATATACATGCTAATTCGGTTTCATCTCGTGGTATATTTTTACATGTCAATTGCTAAAGAGCTTTATTTACCTCAAACATAGAAAGGAATCAATTTGATAAATTATTATAAAATTTTCGTTTTTTTTTTTTTTTATTTATGTTTTTTTTTTGTATTCACACTAGAAATCCCCCCTATGTGGAAGATTTTTCCAAAAAAAAAAACTGGAAATTTTTTAGTATAACGTTAAACTGTATTTTAAATTGACAACACTGCCCCGAACACCAGTTGTGTATTATACAGTACACATCTAAGAAGTAAAGCTAGGTCAACTCATAAGACATTTTATCATCGTTAACCGTTTCCACAGATTGATATTGTTTCAAATTTATAGTAAATAAGGTATGAATTAACATGCTCTTCAGGGTTACCTTAACTGCTAATCACTTTAACCCTTTTTTTTCTCCATCTTCAATTCGCAAATGTTATCTAGACAAAAAAAAAATTTTACACGGATAATGAACTTACCCTAAAAGGCATGTTAGCTATATATATATATATTATGAAGTAGAAATCTGGCCTACATGAATTATGTCAGAAACCCGTCCTTCATAACATATTATGCAATCACTAGTGAAACCTATAAATCACTGACCGTGGTAAGGCCCCAAATAGCACAGGAAGGAACGTAATCCACCCAAATAACACAGGAAGGAACGTAAAGGCCCCAAATAGCACAGGAAGGAACATGGCGTACGCAAATAGCATGGAGATTCCTTTGGCCGTACGCAAATAGCATGGTCCTATGGCGGTACGCAAATAGCATGGTCCTATGGCCGTACGCAAATAGTATGGGAATTCCTAGGGGCGTACGCAAATAGTATGGGAATTCCTAGGGGCGTACGTAAATTCAATAGATACACCCTACTCTCGTGGAGTCTTCAGGTAAATACAGAATTAGTTCTAAAGATGGGGTGGGGGGAAGGAGTGGGAGCAAGGCCGTAACCCGGGGGGTTACCCGGTTTAAACCCCCCCCCCCCGAAATTTTTGACCGATTCGAAAATAAGTCGAAAATTAGTAAAACCTAGGTAAAAATCAGTAAAATTAATCGAAAACTGAGTCAAAAATTAGTAAACCCCCCCCCCCCCGAAAAAAATCCTGGATCCGCCCTTGAGTGGGAGCTAGAAGCTTATATTTAATCTCTCTTGATTTCTGCGATTATTTGTGGTCCATGTTGTTATTGAATTGAATTTATTTATAACCCGTTGAAATAGTATTATGTAAGTAAAGAGTAACATTAAACCCCAAAGTGAGCAGAGTTTATTCAGTATACGAGGTTGGACTGTCGTTTCCTCATCCCCACCTCCGCCTTATGGTCGTAGAAACTTAGGAGGCTGCTCATTCGATCAGGAATAGAGAGTAATTGCAGACTAACCAGCCCCTGTCCTAAAACTGTTTTTGATATCTGGTCCTTTTTCTACCCTTTAGGTCCTAAAGTTTAGGACATCTGATCAACATTTTGATGTACCTATTTTATACTTTCTCTTTGACTGCTTAATTTTGCCTTTGGGGGAATTTTCTGCGGGGGGGGAGGAAGGAAGGGGCTTTGGGCCCTCCTGTGCTGAAGTCATTTGTAGACAAATCATCTCTTTAATCGAGCAATAGTTGTATCTTATCTCTTTAACCGAGAAATAATTACGTATTTTTTCTCAAAAACCGCTCCATATTTTTTTCTTAAAATTGGCATCTTGTGATTTTCTGGCCTAAGAAATGACTTATATAGGTTGTGAGTTGAGTTTGAGTAAATTTATTAAAAGCCTTAATTGAGGGGGGGGTCCTGGGAATGAGGTCATACTTTGTAGCGCATTTCAAGAGCATACACAAGTCATATTTGCCTCAGTAGTGGTTGTATCGTTTTTATGATGAAGGAAAAATTACACAAGAAACATATAATTGACAAGAAAAATCATAAAATTGACGTCGTATTTATGAGCACATTTCAAGAAAATAGATTACATCATTTTGACCCCCCCCCTTCAGGAGTGATGATATCGTTTTTATATTTATGACACATCCAGCATTACAAAATTCACATAGCTAAGTTTAAAAGGCCAAGTGTAATTAGTCTATTTAAAAAGGCATTTTAAGCAGTTTCGTAATACCCAGAGGACAAATGAACAACCTATGCCATCAAATGGGACAAGACCAATCCGAGCAGCAGGTAAAGGTAAAGGGTATTGAAAAAAATATCTAAAGTAATGATAAACGAAAATGAAGAACAAAGAAATGTTCAATCAGAATGCTTGCGTCAACGACAATTAAAACGAATTTAAAAAAAAGGGTGAAGAACAAAGAAACATCTATTTCGAAGATAAGTGGCAGCAAGAACTAAAATGAGTCAAAAACCAAAATGAAGAACAAAGAAATATGGGGTTAGAAGATCAGTGGCAGTGAGAATTACAAGTGAAAGCGAGAAAACGAGTATCAGAGCGTATCAAAAATAAAGTGAAGAACAAAGATTTGGGCTGTGAGAAGACAAGCGACAGCGAAAATCAGAACAAGTCAAAAATGAAAGTGAAGAAGAGAGAAATATTACGTTAGAAAAACGTCATCATAATCTTTGATGCCAACAAAATGTGGTGCTGAGTCCAGCACAAAGCTACAAAGATGCCACAAACTACGCAACTGTGGATTACTAGTCATTGGAACCCTTCAACGTTATATGTATTCACTAGGGAGCCCTCCATTTTCCCGAGGAAAGAGTAGCAAACAAAGCTGATTTATTAGGAGGTTGCTACTTACAACGAGAACCAATTTATACAATCCTAGCACATGGCAAGTGCCTGGGCCGGGCCTCGAAATAGACTACATTGTTTTTTTTTGTTTTTTTTTTCTTAAAACCGACATATTGACACTTTTGGCCACAAAAACGACTTAAAACCGTCACAACTTTAATGAAGGATTTGTATTTTTCTCAGGGTGGTTGTATTGAACCTATGGTGACGCCATGAAACAAGAAGAGGTTCACATTGTCTGCTTTTAGAAGACAAGCGACAGCGTAAATCAATAAATACAAGCCGGCCGCGTTGCTGTGCTGGGGCCGGCCACGAAATCGACTATATCGACCGGCCACGAAATCGACTTTAAGTTTTTTCTTAAAACTGGCACATTGATATTTCTGGCCACAAAAATGATCTAAATAGGTCACAACTTTGAGGAAGATTTCGTATTTTTCCAAGGGTGGTTGTATCAAACCTATGGTGACGCCATGAAATCAAGAAAAGGCCCACATTGTCTGCGGTTAGAAGACAAGCGAGAATTAAAATCCATAGATAGAATCCTGCGGCGTAGCCTGCCTGTGCCCGGCGGTGAGGCCACCGGGCTCCCCGTATTGTATATTTATTTCTATATGATAATATATATTAGTAGTATAAGGGGTAAAGGTCCAAGACGAACAACGGGACGAACATTGCACAAAGCAACCAGAACACGATCTATTTCCGACCAAAAATTATATACAATACAGAGCTTACAGCCTGAGGAACTAGACCATGTCAATAGATATTAGTAGAATGGCCCCTATTGATCCGAACAGCACACTATATATGGGCATAGAGTCCCTGGGGAGAACACGTGGTTAATGGGGTCAATGACCTCTTTCTCCATGGTCTCTTTCTCCAGGTGTGTTTTTGGCACGCTCTCAGCGAATGTTATGATCCAGAAATAGTATTTGGAACACCTGTGCTGTCGACCTCAATTCACCTATCGTGAATCAATAATTCCCCTTAGAAACAACAAATTAATTCCCCTTTCTTGACAGATCAATCAACCAATGACATCATCTGTCAGACTTTAAAAATTATCACCTTGAAACGATTCTCCAGGAATAGATCCAAGTCATTAATGTCTTTGCCTCGGAAACAACTCTTTTGGTTGAACTCCAAAGGATATTAATAACCAAACGCCATGGAAACAATTCTCCATGAAACATCTTAGCGATAAATTGTTTTAGCACGGGAATCAGGTTTCTAATTAATTTGAAATGCATTAGCGCAGAGATGCCAAAAACAAAAGGAACACGCTGAATTACGTTTAGGGATTATTTGGGCGAAACTGTTTTAGACAGGTTATGGAATTATTTCGGCGAAACTGTTAGAAGAGAATTTGAGGGTCAAACTCGGTGGTCGTTATAATACACAAGTTCCATTTGAACAGTGTTGTGAGGTCCTCTACCACAACCCCAAAGGGCCCCGATCGCCCTTCCCCGATCCAAAGGGCTCCAATCCCCCTACCCAACCCCGAAGGAAGCCACGGTCCCCAAAGGTCCCCCAAGCTCACCAAGGGCCCCCGGCCCTCAAGGTTCCCCCAGACCCCCCCCCACCCCGGGGCCCAAAGGGCCCCTCCCCCCTTTGGCCCCCCAAAGGGCCCCTCCTCCCCCTTTGGCCCCCAAAGGGCCCCTCTCCCTCCATCTCCCTCCCCCTCCCCTCCCCTCCTCTCCCTCCCCTCCCCTCCCCTCCTCCTCCCTCCTCCTCCCTCCCCCTCCCCTTCCTCCCCCTCTTCCTCCCCTCCCCCTCCCCTCCCCCTCCCCCATTTTTTTATATTTTTGTGCATTGAGACAAAGAACGACCCCCTCCCCACGCCCCCCCCCCCTAAAAGGGCCCCCGGCACCCAAAGGCCTGATTTTTCAAAGTTCATTTTTGAATTTCTTTCGTTGAAATGCAGGGGTTGGAATATTTCAGTAGTGTTTGGTTGTGGTTTACCTTGTCACAGTTACATTCTATTTATTTTTCAAAGTTAATTTTGAATTTCTTTCATTGAAATGCAAGAGTTGGATTATTTCAGTAGTGTTTTGTCGTGGTTTACCATGTCACAGTTAAATTATCTTGATTTTTCAAAGTTCATTTTGAATTTCTTTCGTTGAAATGCAAGAGTTGGAATATTTCAGTAGTGTTTGGTGTTGGTTTACATTTTCTCAGTTAGATATTGTTGATTGTTGTTAGTTCATTATGTCTTTATCTCGATGTAATTAATTTGTTGTAATAGTTAAGTAGTGTTTGGTTGTTGTTTACCTTGTCACAGTTATATTTTCCTGATTTTTCAAAGTTCATTTTGAAGTTCTTTCCTTGATATGCAAGAGTTGGAATATTTCAGTAGTGTTTGGTTGTTGTTTACCTTGTCACAGTTACATTTTCTTGATTTTTCAAAGTTCTTTTGAATTTCTTTAGTTGTAATGCAAGAGTTGGAATATTTCAGTAGTGCTTGGTTATGGTTTACCTTGTCATAATTACATTTTATTGATTTTTCAAAGTTTATTTTGAATTTATTTCGTTGAAATGCAAGAATTGGAATATTTCAATAGGGTTTGGTCTTGTTTTACCTTGTCACAGTTAAATTTTATTGATTTTTAAAAGTTCATTTTGAAGTACTGTCGTAGAAAAGCTTGATTTGGATTATTTAAGTAGTGTTTGTGATTTACATTTAAACAGTTTCTTTCTCTTGATTTTTCATGGTTCATATCTAATTGCTATCGTTGGAAGGCAATAGTTGGCATATTTCATAATTGTCTTCTTATGATTTACAACGTCCAAGAACAATTCTCATCTTTTTTAAAAGTTCTTATTGAATTTCTTTCGTAGAAATGCAAGAGTTGGTTTATTTCAGTAGTGTTTGGTCATGATTTACCTTGTCACAGTTACATTTTCTTTATTTTTCAAAGTTCATTTTGAATTTCTTTCGTTGAAATGCAGGAGTTTGAATATTTCAGTTTTTTGTGGTTTCTTATGAACTTTTAACTTTCTATTTTTCTTTATTATTCAATTTAAATTTTGTTCTTCTTTCCTTTATAAGGAGGTGATTGTAAATTTAAGTAGCGTTTGGTCGTGGATTACAATATCACTGATCCATTCTCTTAATTTTTAAAAGTTCATTTTGAATTTTTTTAATTGAAATGCAAGAGTTGGAATATTTCAGTAGTGTTTGGTTGTGGTTTACCTTGTCACAGTTACATTTTCTTGATTTTCAAAGTTCATTTTGAATTTCTTTCGTTAAAAATGCAAGAGTTGGAATATTTCAGTAGTGTTTGGTTGTGGTTTACCTTTTCACAGTTACATTTTCTTGATTTTTCAAAGTTCATTTTGAATTTATTTAGTTGAAATTCAAGAGTTGTAATATTTCAGTAGTGTTTGGTTGTGGTTTACCTTGTCAAAGTTACATTTTCTTGATTTTTCAAAGTTCATTTGGAGTTTCTCTCGTTTAAATTTAAGAGTTGAAGCATTTCAGTTGGGTTTGTGGGTTTTTTTAAATTTATCTTATTATGTTTCTTTAATTTACATTTTACTATTCTATTTTCTTTATCTTAATTTCAATATTTTTTCAATTTAAGATTTGTTCTGTTGTGGTTTACAGCGACAAAGTTTAATTTTCTTTATTGTAAATTTTTCATATTTTATTTATTTCGTTGAAATGCAAGAGTTGGAATATTTCAGAATTGTTTGGCTGTGGTTTAAAGTGTAACAGTTAAATTATCTTGATTTTTAAATGTTCATTGTGAATTTATTTAGTTGTAATGAAAGAGTTGGAATATTTCAGAAGTGTTTGGTTCTGTTTTACCTTGTCACAGTTATATTTTCTTGATTTTTCAAAGTTCATTTTGAATTTATTTCGTTGTAATGCAAGAGTTGGAATATTTCAGTAGTGCTTGGCTGTGGTTTACCTTGTCACAGTCAAAGTTTTCTGATTTTTCAAATGTAATTTCGATTTGCTTTCGTTGTATTTCAAGAGTTGAACAATTTCAGTAGTGTCTGGGTTTGGTTTAAATTTTAGAACTTACTGTCTCAATATTATTATTATTACTTTTCTATTAACTTACTCTTAATAGAATTTGATGTACAATTTAAATAGTGTTTTTTTTTGATTTAACTTGTAACAGTTACATTTTCTTGATTTTTCAAAGTTCATTTTGAATTTCTTTCGTTGAAATGCAAGGGTTGGAATATTTCAGTAGTGTTTGTTTTTGGTTTACCTTTTCACAGTTTCATTTTCTTGATTTTAAAAATTTCATTTTGATTTTCTTTATTTGAAATGCAAGAGTTGGAATATTTCAGTAGTGTTTGGATGTGGTTTACATTGTCGCAGTTCTTCTTTTATGATTTTTCAAAGTTCCTTGTGTATTTCTTTCGTTGAAATGCAAGAGTTGGAATATTTCAGTAGTGTTTGGTTGTGGTTTACCTTGTCACAGTTACATTTTTTTGATTTTAAAAGTTCATTTTGAATTTCTTTCGCTGAAATTCAAGATTTCGATTATTTCAGTAGTGTTTTGTTGTGGTTTAACTTGTCACAGTTACATTTTCTTGATTTTTCAAAGTTCATTTTGAATTTCTTTAGTTGAAATGCAAGAGTTGGAATATTTCAGTAGTGTTTGGTTGTGGTTTACCTTGTAACAGTTAAATTTTCTTGATTTTTCAAAGTTCATTTTGAATTTCTTTCGTTGAAATGCAAGAAATGAAACATTTCAGTAGTGTTTGGGTGTGTTTTTACTTGACACAGTTACTTTTTCTTTTTTTTTCTTAGTTTTTTTTTAATTTCTTTCGTTTATATTCAAGAGTTGGAATATTTCAGTAGTGTTGTGTTGCAGTTTAAATTTTAAAATATTCATTTTCTTAATTTTTCAAACTTCATTTTGAATTTCTTTCGTTGAAATGCAAGAGTTGGAATATTTCTGTAGTGTTAGGATGTGGTTTACATTGTCACATTTACATTATCTTGATTTTTCAAAGCTCATTTTGAATTTCTTTCGTTGAAATGCAAGAGTTGAAATATTTCAGTAGGGTTTGGTTGTTGTTAACCTTGTCAGAGTTATATCTTTGTGATTCTTCCAAGTTGATTTAGAATTTGTTTATTTGAAATGTAAAAGTTGGAATATTTCAGTAGTGTTTGACTGTATTTTACCATGTCACAGCTACATTTTCGCGATTTTTCAAATTTCATTTTGAAATTCTTTCGTTCAAATGTAAGAGTTGGAATATTTCAGAAGTGTTTGGATGGGGTTTAACATATCACAGTTGTATTTTCTTGATTTTTCAAAGTTCATTTTGATTTTATTTGGTTGAAATGCAAGAGTTGGAATATTTCAGTAGTGTTTGTTTGTGGCTTACCTTGTCACAGATACATTTTCTTGATTTTTCAAAGATCATTTTGAATTTCTTCCGTTGAAATGCAAAAGTTGTAATATTTCAGTAGTGTTTGGTTGTGTTTTACCTTGTCACAGTTACATTTTTTTTTAATTTTTCAAATTTCATTTTGAATTTCTTTCCTTGAAATGCAAGAGTTAAAATATTTCAGTAGTGTTTGGATGTGGTTTACCTTGTCACAGTTACATTTTCTTGATTTTCAAAGTTCATTTTGAATTTATTTCGTTGAAGTGCAAGAGTTGGAATATTTCAGGAGCGTTTGGTTGTTGTTTACCTTGACACAGTAACATTTTATTGATTTTTCAAAGATCATTTTGAATTTCTTTCGTTGAAATTCAAGATTTGGAATATTTAAGTAGTGTTTGGTTGTGGTTTACCTTGTCACAGTTAAAGATTATTTATTTTTAATTTATCATTTTGAATGTCAGTCGTTTTATTTAATTTGGTTGAATTTGTATGTTTCTTATGGTTTTGGTTTAACTTGTCACATTTACAATTTATTGATTTTTCAAAGTTAATTTTGAATTTCTTTCATTGAAATGCAAGAGTTGGAATATTTAAGTAGCGTTTTCTTGTGGTTTACCTTGTCACAGTTACGTTTTCTTGATTTTTCAAAATTCATTTTGAATTTTTTTTCGTTGAAATGCAAGAGTTGGAAAATATCAGTAGTGTTTTGTCGTGGTTTACCTTGTCAGTGTTACATTCTCTTGATTTTTCAAAGTTCATTTTGAATTTCTTTCGTTGAAATGCAAGAGTTGGAATATTTCACTAGTGTTTGGTAGTGGTGTGTTTGGTTGTGGTTTACCTTGTCACAGTTACATTTTCTTGATTTTTCAAAGTTCATTTTGAATTTCTTTCATTGAAAAGCAAGAGTTGGAATATTTCAGTAGTGTTTGGTCATTTTTTAACTTGTCACACTTACAACTTCTTCATTTTTCAAAGTTCATTTTGAATTTCTTTCGTTGAAATGCAAGAGTTGGAATATTTCAGAAGTGTTTGGTTGTGGTTTGCCTTGTCACAGTTACATTTTCGTGATTTTTCAAAGTTCATTTGAATTGGGCAATAGGTTGCATCAAGACTGGGCTGGGTAATTGTAGACAGAGAAAAGCCAAGACAGATAGTCCAAGTAATTGAGAGGCAAATGTTTAAATGGCTGGGGCACGGGTAAATGGCAGGAGTATGAATGACTCTCTTATTGGACACATAAGGCAATAGTACCGAGTCCGTTAGTTTTTGGAAAGGCATGCCTGAATTGAATTTATCAAGTATTTTGGGCAATAGGTTGCATCAAGACTGGGCTGGGTAATTGTCAGGTTAGGTTAGGTTAGGTTAGAAATGCAAGAGTTGGAATATTTCAGTAGTGTTTGGTTGGGGTTTTCCATGTCAAAGTTACATTTTCTTGCTTTTTCAAAGTTCATTCTTTATTTCTTTCATTGATATTATTGACTGTTATTTTTTAATAAGTGTTTTGTTGTGGTGTTCCATATCACTTTTAAATTTTCTTGATTTTTAAAAGTTATTTTTTTATTTCTTTCGTTTAAATGCAAGAGTTGTAATATTTCAGTAGTGTTTGGTTGTGGTTTACCTTGTCACAGTTACATTTTCTTGATTTTTCAAAGTTCATTTAGAATTTATTTCGATGAAATGCAAGAGTTGGAATTTTTCAGTAGTGTTTGGTTGTGGTTTACCTTGTCACAGTTACATTTTCTTGATTTTTCAAAGTTTATTCTGAATTTCTTTCATTGAAAAGCAAGAGTTGGAATATTTTAATAGTGTTTGGTTGTGGTTTACCTTGTCACAGTTACATTTTCCTGATTTATAAAAGTTCATTTTGAATTTCTTTCGTTGAAATGCAAGTGATTGACTATTTCTGTAGTGTTTGGGTATGGTTTACATTGTCACAGTTCCAGTTTCTTGATTTTTCAAAGCGCATTTCTAATTTCTTTCGTTGAAATTCATGAGTTGGAATATGTCAGTAGTGTTTGGTTGTGGTTTACCTTGTCACAGTTACATTTTCCTGATTTCTCAAAGTTCATTTTGAATTTCTTTCGTTGAAATGCAAGAGATGGAATATTTCAGTAGTGTTTGGTTGTGGTTTACTTTGTCACAGCTACAAATTCATGATTATTCAAAGTTCATTTTGAATTTCTTTCATTGAAAAGCATGATCTGGAATTTTTCAGCTGTGTTTCGGTATGGTTTAACTTATAAAAGTTCCATTTTATTGATTTAACAACGCTCATTCTTAATTGCATTTTTTTAAAAGCTAGAGTTGGATTATTTCAGTAGTGTCGGGTCGTGGTTTAAATTGTCACAGTTACATTTTCTTGATTTTTCAGAGTTAATTTTGAATTTCCTACCTTGAAATTCAAGAGTTGTAATATTTCAATAGTGTTTGGTTGTGGTTTACCTTGTCACGGTTACATTTTCCTGATTATTCAAAGTTCATTTCAATTTCTTTACTTGAAATGCATGAGTTGGAATATTTCAGTAGTGTTTGGTTGTGGTTTTACTTTTCACAGTTACATTTTCCTGATTTTTCAAAGTTCATTTTGAATTTCTTTCGTTGAAATGCAAGAGTTGGAAAATTTCAGTAGTGTTTGGTTGTGGTTTACCTTGTCACAGTTACATTTTCTTGATTTTTCAGAGTTCATTTGAATTTCTTTCCTTGAAATGCAAGAGTTGGAATATTTCAGTAGTGTTTGGTTGTGGTTTACCTTGTCACAGTTACATTTTCTTGATTTTTCAAAGTTCATTTTGAATTTCTTTCTTTGAAATGCAAGAGTTGGAATATTTCAGTAGTGTTTGGTTGTGGTTTACCTTGTCTCAGTTACATTTTCTTGATTTTTCAAAGTTCATTTTGAATTTCTTTCATTGAAATGCAAGAGTTGGAATATTTCAGTAGTGTTTGGTTGTGGTTTACATTGTCACAATTACATTTTTTGATTTTTAAAAGTTCATTTTGAATTTCTTTCGTTGAAATGCAAGAGTTGGAATATTTCAGTAGTGTATGGTGTGGTTTACCTTGTCACAGTTACATTCTCTTGATTTTTCAAAGTTCATTTTGAATTTCTTTCGTTGAAATATGTTTGATCGTGCTTTACCTTGACACAGTTATATTTCTTGATTTTTGTTTGGTTAGGTTAGGTTAGGCTAGATCAAGTTAGATTATGTTAAGTTAGGTTTGGTTAGACTAGCCTACGTACGCGCGCGTACGTAGGCTACTGCAACTGTGACATGGACTAACGCAACTGTGACATGGTAAACCACAGCCAAGCACTACTGAAATATTTAAACTCTTGCATTTCAACGAAAGCAATTCAAATGAACTTTGAAAAATCACGAAAATGTAACTGTGACAAGGTAAACCACAACCAAACACTTCTGAGATATTCAAACTCTTGCATTTCAACGAAACAAATTAAAAATGAACTTTTAAAAATCAATAAAATGTAACTGTGAAAAGGTAAACAACGACCAAACACTTCTGAAAAATTCCAACTCTTGCTTTTCAATTAAATAAATTCATAATTAACTTTGAAAAAATCAAGAAAATGTAACTGTGACACTTTAAACAACAACGAAACACAACTGAAAAATACCAACTCTAGCTATAAAACTAAAGAAATTCAAAATTAACTTTGACTAATCAAGAAAATGTAACTTTGACAAGGTAAACCATAACCAGCCTCTTCTGAAATATTACAACTCTTGCATTTCAACTAAAGAAATTAAATTGAACTTATAAAAATAAAGAAAATCTAACTGTGACAAGGTAAACCAAAACCAAACACTGCTGAAATATTACAACTCTTGCATTTCAAAGACTGAAATACAAAAAGAAATTTGAAAAATAAATAAAATGTACCTGTGACAAGCTAAACCACAACCAAACACTACTTAAATATTCAAACTCTCGCATTTCAACGAAAGAAATTCAAAATGAACTTTGAAAAATCAAGAAAATGTCACTGTGACAAGGAAAACCGCAACCAAAATCTACTGAAATATTCCAACTCTTGCATTTCAACTAAAGAATTTCAAAATGAACTTTTAAAATCAAGAAAATGTAACTGTGACAAGGTAAACCACATCCAAACACTACTGAAATATTTCAACTCTTGCATTTCAAGGAAATAAATTCAAAATTAAATTTGAAAGATCAAAAAAATGAAACTGTGACATGGGAAGTCAAACCCAAACATTCCTGAAGTAGACCAACTATTTCATTAAAACGGAATAATTTCAAAATGAGAATTTAAAAATCAATAAACTGCATCTGTGATATGTTAAACACCAGCCTCGCACGTAAGAAATATTCCAACTCTTTCTTTTAAACGAAACCAATTCAAATAAAATTTCAAAAATCGATAACATGTAAATGGGACAAGGTAAAATACAATCAAACACTACAGAAATATTCCAACTCTTGCATTTCAACGAAAGAAATTCAAAATGAACTTTGAAAAATCAAGAAAATGTAACTGTGACAAGTTAAACCATTACCAAAAACTAATTAAATATTACAACTCTTTCATTTCAAATAAATAAATTAAAAATTAAATTTCAAAAATCAAGAAAATTTAACTGTGAAAAGGTAAAAGACAACCAAACACTACTGAAATATTTCAACTCTTGCATTTCAAAGAAAGAAAATCAAAATGAACTTTGAAAAAATAAGAAAATTTAAATTTTACAAGGAAAAACACAAACAAACACAACTGAAATAAACAAACTATATCATTTAAACGAAATAAATTAAAAATGAACTTTGAAACAACAAGAAAATGTAACTGTGACAAGGTTAACCATAACCAAAACCTACTGAAATATTTCAACTCTTGCATTTCAACGAAAGAAATTCAAAATGAACTTTGAAAAATCAAGAAAATGTAACTGTGACAAGGTAAACAACTTCCCAACAAAACTTAAATATTACACGTCTTGGAATTAATCGAAAGAAAATAACAATGAAATGTGATATAAAACCATAATTAAAATGTGACAAGGTAATCAACAACCACACACTACTGAAATATTCCAACTCATGCATTTCAACGAAAGAAATTCAAAATGAACTTTGAAAATCAAGAAAATGTAACTGTGACAAGTTAAACCACAACCAAACACTACTGAAATATTTCAACTCTTGCATTTCAACGAAAGAAATTCGAAATGAGATTTGAAAAGTCAAAAAAAAGTAACTGTGACATGTTATACCAAAACCAAACTCTACTGAAATTTTCCAACTATTTCATTTCAAGGAAATCAAATCACGATGAAAATTGAAAAATCAAGAAAATGGCACTATGACAAGGTAAACCACAAACAAACACTACTGACATATTCCAACCCTTGCATTTCAACGAAAGAAATTCAAAATGAACTTTTAAAAATCAATAACATGTAACTGTGACAAGGTAAACCACAACCAAACACTTCTGAAATATTCCAACTCTTGCATTTCAAGGAAAGAAATTCAAAATGAACTTTGAAAAATCAAGAAAAAGTAACTGCGACAATGTAAACCACAACCAAACACTACTGAAATATTCCAACTTTTGCATTTCAAGGAAATCAAATCAAAAATAACTTTTACATATCAAGAAAATGTAACTGAGACACTGTAAAACACAGCCAAACACTACTGAAATATTCCAACTCTTTCATTTCAACGAAAGAAATTCAAAATGAACTTTGAAAAATCAAGAAAATATAACTGTGACAAGGTAAATCACAACCAAACACTACTGAAATATTCCAACTCTTGCATTTCAACGAAAGAAATTCAAAATGAACTTTGAAAAATCAAGAAAATGTAACTGTGACAAGGTAAAACACAGCCAAACACTACTGAAATATTCCAACTCTTTCATTTCAACTGAATAAATTCAAAATGAACTTTTAAAAATCAAGAAAATATAAATTTGACAATTTAAAAAAAAACAGAAAACTACTTAAAAATAAAAAAACAGAAATTAACTATAAAGAAAATAAAAATGAAAAATTAAAACTAATGAAAATGAAACACTGAAAAGTAAAAACACAACCAAACACTACTGTAATATTTCAACTCTTGCATTTCAACGAAAAAAATTCAAAATGAACTTTGAAAAATCAAGAAAATGTAACTGTGACAAGGTATATCACAACGAAACACAGCTGAAATATTCCAACTCTTGCATTTCAACAAAAGAAATTCCAAATGAATTTAGAAAAATCAAGAGAATTTAGCTGTGACATGGTGAACCACAACCAAACACCATTGAAATATTCCAAATCTAGCATTTCAACGAAAGAAATTCAAAATGAACTTTGAAAATAGAAGAAAATGTAACTGTGACAAGGTAAACCACAACCAAACACTACTGAAATATTCCAACTCTTGCATTTCAACGAAAGAAATTCAAAAGGAACCTTGAAAAATCAAAAAAATGTAACTGTGACAAGGTAATCCACAACAAAACACTACTGAAATATTCCAACTCTTGCATTTCAAGGCAAGCACTTCAAAGTGAAATGTAAAAAATCAAGAAAATGTAACTGTGACAAGGTAAACCACGACCAAACACTACTGAAATATTCCAACTCTTGCGTTTCAACGAAAGAAATTCAAAATGAACTTTGAAAAATCAAGAACATGTAACTGTGACAAGGTAAATCACAACCAAACACTACTCAAATAGTCCAACTCTTGCATTTCAATGAAAAAAATTCCAAATGAACTATGAAAAATCAAGAAAAATTAACTGTGACAATGTAAACCATAACAAAACACTAATGAAATATTCCAACTCTTGCATTTCAAGGAAATACAATAAAAAATAACTTAGAAAAATCAAGAATATTTAACTGTGACAAGGTAAACCACAACCAAGCTCTACTGAAATATTCCAACTCTTGCATTTCAACGAAAGAAATTCAAAATGAACTTTGAAAAATCAAGAAAATTTAACTGTGACAAGGTAAATCACAACCAAACACTTCTGAAATAATCCAACTCTTGCATTTCAACGAAAGAAATTCAAAATGAACTTTGAAAAATCAAGAAAATGTAACTCTGACAAGGTAAACCATAACAAAACTATACTTAAATGTTACAAATCGTTCATGACAACTAATGATATTCAAGATTAACAAATGAAAATAAATAATATGAAAAACAGAAGAGGGACAAAACAAAAAAAACCAAAACAACAATAAAAACTCGTCAAATTCAACGACGGAAAATCAAAATGAACTTTTAAAAATCAATAAAATTTAACTGTTACAATTAAACAAACTACCGACAGAGACCTAATTTTTACAAAACGTGCTATAAAACGTAATATATTAATAAGATCTTTAAAAAATCAAGAAAATGTAACTGGAAGATGGTAAACCACGTGCAGACAATGCTAAAAAATTCCGACTTAAACTCGTCAACGAAAGAAATTAAAAATGAAATTTGTAATTGCCATAGAAAGCAGATTTGACAAGGTAAACCACAACCAAACACTACTGAAATATTCCAACTCTTGCATGACATAGAAAGAAATACAAAATCAACATAGAAAAATCAAGAAAATCTAACTCTCACAATGTAAACAACGAACAAACACTACTGAACTAGTCCAACTCTTGCATTTCAATGAAAAAAATTCAAAATGAGATTTTAAAAATAAATAAATTGTAACTGTGCCATTGTAAATCAGTACATAACTTTACTTATATGATCCTACCCTGGCATTTCAACGAAATAAATTAAAAATGAGCTTTGAAAAATCAAGAGAATGTAACTGTGACAAGTTAAACCACAACCAAACACTACTGAAATATTCAAACTCTTGCATTTCAACGAAAAGAAATTCACTTCAAAATGAACTTTGAAAAATCAGGCCTTTGGGTGCCGGGGGCCCTTTTAGGGGGGGGCGTGGGGAGGGGGTCGTTCTTTGTCTCAATGCAACAAAAATATAGAAAAATGGGGGAGGAGGAGGGGAGGGGGAGAAGGGGGAGAAGGGGGAGGGAGGAGGAGGGGAGGGGAGGGGAGGAGATGGAGGGAGAGGGGCCCTTTGGGGGCCAAAGGGGGAGGAGGGGCCCTTTGGGGGGCCAAAGGGGGGAGGGGCCCTTTGGGCCCCGGGATGGGGGGTCTGGGGGAACCTTGAGGGCCGGGGGCCCTTGGTGAGCTTGGGGGACCTTTGGGGACCGTGGCTTCCTTCGGGGTTGGGTAGGGGGATTGGAGCCCTTTGGATCGGGGAAGGGCGATCGGGGCCCTTTGGGGTTGTGGTAGAGGACCTCACAACACTGTTCAAATGGAACTTGTGTATTATAACGACCACCGAGTTTGACCCTCAAATTCTCTTCTAACTGTTTCGCCGAAATAATTCCATAACCTGTCTAAAACAGTTTCGCCCAAATAATCCCTAAACGTAATTCAGCGTGTTCCTTTTTTTTTGGCATCTCTGCGCTAATGCATTTCAAATTAATTAGAAACCTGATTCCCGTGCTAAAACAATTTATCGCTAAGATGTTTCATGGAGAATTGTTTCCATGGCGTTTGGTTATTAATATCCTTTGGAGTTCGACCAAAAGAGTTGTTTCCGAGGCAAAGACATTAATGACTTGGATCTATTCCTGGAGAATCGTTTCTAGGCGATTATTTTTAAAGTCTGACAGATGATGTCATTGGTTGATTGATCTGTCAAGAAAGGGGAATTAATTTGTTGTTTCTAAGGGGAATTATTGATTCACGATAGGGGAATTGAGGTCGACAGCACAGGTGTTCCAAATTTCTGGATCATAACATTCGCTGAGAGCGTGCCAAAAACACACCTGGAGAGAGACCATTGAGAAAGAGGTCATTGACCCCATTAACCACGTGTTCCCCCCAGGGACTCTATGCCCATATATGGTGTGCTGTTCGGATCAATAGGGGTCATTCTACTGATATTGACTACACATAATTTATTCATTATTAGTACTTGCATGGTACAGCCTGATGGACTAAACCGTGTAAATAGATACTGATGGCACATAATTTATTGCAAGAATTATGCAAATGAGATACCTTTTGATACATTTATTTATGTAGGTCAATGATTCAAATTATGATGTTCGTCCAGTATAGAATCAGAGGCAACGCTATAG
Organism: Artemia sp. Qi Xiang Cuo; assembly: GCF_049724085.1. Lineage (NCBI taxonomy): Eukaryota > Metazoa > Arthropoda > Branchiopoda > Anostraca > Artemiidae > Artemia > Artemia sp. Qi Xiang Cuo. Next base: position 35,958 of record NW_028300739.1, read on the forward strand.
CATTGCCTATAGTAAAGGCCATACGGCTCCAATGTTTTATTATTATTATTTTTTTTCCCAAAGGCACTTCATATGGAAGGGGTCGTCGTAGAAACTTCAAAGGAGGGTCATTCAATTGGAAATCGAGAGTTCTAGTGGCCTTTTTAAGGGTCAAAAATGATTGGAAGGCAACTAACACCCCTTCCACACCCACCAGTTCCCCAAATACATCTAATCAAAATTTTGAGATAGCTATTTTGTTCTACGTAGTTGATTTCCAGATAGAAATTATGTTTTTGAGAAGGATACTCCCCCCACAGCCCTCAGGACGCGGGTTGTAAGTTATGCCCTGGGGGCATATAAGGTTCTTATAGAACGCGTTGTCGTAGAAACTTCAAATAGGGCTCATTCGATTGGAAATTTAAATGGCTAGTTTCCTTATTACTAGTCGAAAGTGATTGGAGGGCAACTAACACCCCTTCCACGCCCACCATTTCCCCAAATGCGTCCAATCAAAATTTTGATATAGCCATTTTGTTCAACGTAGATGGAAGTTCTGGAAATTGTATCTTTGAGCAGGACGCCCCCCCCCCCCCACAGTCTTCTGGGCAAGGGTTATAAGTTATGCCCTGGGGGCATATATGATTCTTATAGAAGGAATGCTCGTATAAACTTCAGAGAGGGCTCATTTGATTGGAAATTGAAAGTTCTAGTTCACTTTTTAAGCGTCAAAAGATATATGAGGGTAACTGGCTTCTCCCCTCCCCCAACCCTCTTTTCCCAAATGCATCCGATAAAAATTTTGAGATAGCTATTTTTTTTTTTAAGTTCAAAGATGATATAACAAAAATTCCGGTGTCGACACAACCCCCCAGGGCTCGGGGGCAGGCGTTGTTAGTTATTTCCTGGGGGCATATATGGGTCTTATGGAAAGGATGCTCGTATAAACTTCAAAGAGGGCTCATTTGATTGAAAATTGAAAGTTCTATTTCACATTTTAAGAGCCAAAAGAGATTGGAGGGCAACTACCCCCCCCCCCTCCCATGCCCTTTTTTCCTCAGACCCATCCGATTAGAACTTTGAGATAGCCTTTTTTTAAATAGTTCAAAGACCATATAACGAAAAGTTCGGGGTCGATACAGCCCCCCAGGGCCCGAGGGCAGGCGTTGTAAGTTACGCCCTAGGGGAATATATGGTTCTTATGGAAGGGATGCTCCTACAAACTTCAGAGAGAGCTCATTTGATTAGAACTTGAAAGTTCTAGTTCATTTTTTGAGAGTCAAAAGAGATTAGAGAGCAGCTAGGCCCCACGCCCCTTTTTCCCCAAATGCATCCGATAAAAATTTTGGAATAGCCATTAAGCTAAAAATCGCTCAAAGGTTAGATAACACAAACTCAGGTGTCGACACAACCCCCCAGGGCCGGGGGACTGGCATTGTAAGTTATGCCTTGGGGCATAAAAGGTTTTTATGAAAGGGGATGCTTGTATAAACTTCAGAGAAGGCTCATTTGACTGTAAATGGAAAGTTCGAGCTCACTTTTTAATAGTCAAAAGAGATCCAAGGGCAACTAGCCCCCCCCCACGCCTTCTTTAACCCATCTGATAAAAATTTTGAGATAACCGTTTTGTTAAAAATAGTTCAGAGGTCAGATAAGAAAAACTCCGGTGTCAATACAACCCCCTAGGGCCCAGGGGAAGGCGTTCTAAGTTATGCCCTAAGGGCATGTATGCCTCTTATGAAAAGGATGCTCGCATAATGTTCATAGAGGGCTCATTTGATTGGAAATTGAAAGTTCTAGTTCACTTTTTAAGAGTCAAGAGAGTTGAGGGCAAATAGACCCCCCCCCCCATGGCCTTTTACCCCAAACCCATCTGCTACAAATTTTGAGATAGCCAGTTTTTTTTGGAAATTGTTCAAAAATTAGATAACAAAACTCCCCCCAGAACCCGAGGTATAGGCATTGTAAGTGTTGTCCTGGGGGCGTATATGGTTCTAGTGAAAGGGATGCTCGTATAAACTTCATAGGGGCCTTATTTGATTGGAGATTGAAAGTTCTAGTTCACTTTTTGAGATTCAAAAGATATCCGAGGGCAACTAGCCTCCCCCCCCACAAACCCTTTTTTCCCCAAGCCCATCCGATGAAATTTTTATAATAGCCATTTCATTAAAAATAGTTCAAAGGTCAGATAAAAAAAATTCCTGTGTCGACGCAACCCCCCAGGGCCCGGAGGCAGGCGTTATGAGTAATGCTCTAGGGACATATATAGTTCTTACGGAAGGGATGCTCGTATAAACTTTGGAGAAGGTTCACTTGAAAGGAAATTTAACGTTCTATTTCAATTTTTAAGATTCAAAAGAGATCGGAGGGCAACTAGCCCCCCCCCCCCCTCCACGCCCTACATCAGATAAAATTTTTGAGATAGACATTTTGTTAAAATAGTTTGAAGTTCAGATAACAAAAAAACTCCGGTGTCAAAACAGCCCCCCAGGGCCCAGGGGTAGGCATTGTAAGTTATGCTCTGGGGCCATATATGGTTGTTATGGAAGGGATGATCGTATAATCTTAATAGAGGGCTCATTTGATTGGAAATTGAAATTTGTAATTCACTTTTTAGGAGTCAAAAGTGATTGGAGGGTAGCTATTCTCCCCCCGCACTTCATTTATTTTTTTTTCCAGAGGCACTTTACATAGAAGAGGTCGTAACATAAACTTAAAAGGGGGCTCATTCGATTGGAAATAGAGAGTTCTAGTGCCCTTTTTAAGAGTCAAAAGTGATCGGATGGCAACTAGCCCCCCTCCCAAGCCCCTTTTCCCCAAATACATTTGATAAAAAATTTGAGGATGCCATTTTGTTAAAAATAGTTCAAAGATTATATAACTTCTTTACGCATGGCCATTTCGTTAAAAATAGTTCAGTGGTCGGATAAGAAAAACTCCTTTGTCGACCCCCCCAGGACCCGGGGCAGGCGTTGTGAGTATTTCTCTGGGGGCATATATTGTTCTTATGGAAGGTATGCTCGTATAAACTTCGGAAAGGGCTCATTTAATTTGAAATTGAAAGTTCTAGTTTACTTTTAAAGAGTGAAAAGATATCGGAGGGCAACTAGCCCCCCTCCTTCCATGCCTTTTTTCCTCAAACCCCTCCGATAAGAACTTTGAGATAACCATTTTTTTTAAAATAGTTCAAAGATCATATAATGAAAACTCCGGGGTTGAAACAACCCCCAAGGGCCCGGATGCAGGCGTTGTAAGTAATGCTCTGGGGGCATATATAGTTAGAATAGAAGGGATGCTCGTATAAACTTCGGAGAAGGCTCATATGATTGGAAATTGAAAGTTCTTTTTCACTTTTTAAGAATCAAAAGAGATCGGAGGGCAACTAGCCCCCCCCCCCTCTCCGCGTCCTATTTTCCTCAAACCCATCCGATAAGAACTTTGAGAGAGCCATTTTTTCAAATAGTTCAAAGGTCAGAGAACAAAAAATCCGGTGTCGACACAACCCCCCCCCCGGGCCCGGGGGCAGGCATTGTATGCTATATCCTGGGGCCGTATGTGGTTCTTAGGAAAGGGATGCTCGTATAAGCTTCAGAGAGGTCTCATTTGAATGGAAACTAAAAGTTTTAGTTCATTTTATCAGAGTGAAAAAGATCGGAGGGCAACTAGCCCCTCTCGCCCTCCACGCCCTTCGGTTTATTGGATGGATAAACCCATCCGATAAAAATTTGAGGTGACCATTTTGTTAAAAATAGTTCAACCATCAGATATTAAAACTCCGGGGTCGACACAACCCCCAAGGGCCCAGGGACTGGCGTTGTAAGCTATACTCTGGGAATATACATGGTTCTTATAGAAGGGATGCTCGCATAAACTTACGAGAGGGCTCATTTGAATGAAAATAGAGAGTTCTAGTTCACTTTTAAAGAGTCAAAAGAGACCGAAGGTTAATTAGCCCTCCCACGCCCTTTTCCCCCAAACCCATCCTATAAAAATTTTTAGATAGCCATTTTGTTAAAAATAGTTCAAACATCAGATAGTAAAATCTCTGAGTTTATAATCCTTTGGGTTTATTGGATGGATAGACCCATCTGATATAAATTTGAGGTGACCATTTTGTTAAAAATAGTTCAACCATCAGATATTAAAAATCTGGGGTCAACACAACCCCCAAGGGCCCAGGGACTGGCGTTGTAAGTTATACTCTGGGAATATACATGGTTCTTATAGAAGGGATGCTCGCATAAACTTACGAGAGGGCACATTTGAATGAAAATAGAGAGTTCTAGTTCACTTTTAAAGAATCAAAAGAGACCGAAGGTTAATTAGCCCTCCCACACCCTTTTCCCCCAAACCCATCCTATAGAAATTTTTAGATAGCCATTTTGTTAAAAATAGTTCAAACATCAGATAGTAAAATCTCTGAGGTTGACACAAACCCAATTTTTCCATTTGATATTTTTACTTTGATACCAGTTTTGATGCTTTGATGAACATTTGATTTTTTTTTGAAGTTTGATTTTGAAATAAGGAATTTTTAAAAACTTGAAACTTTTTGCAATCAAAAACGAACAAAAATTAACTAAAAAAAAACTTTCCGAAAAATAAGTTTCTCAACATCAAGTAAAGGCCATTTTAAAATTAAGCTCAGCAGATACAAATACCAGTTAAAATTCAAACTCAAAACGACCAGAAATTACTATTAAAGAACAAATAAAACCCAAAACGAACAGAAATTAAATAAACATTCATAGCAAAAACATACAACAAGCAATAATATAAATGAATAAATAGATCTTAAAGCAAGTAATGCTTAGATTGAATATGAAAATCAAGCTTAAAACGAAAAAAGTATTTTCCTATTGATTTATAAATGAAACTTCAAACGAACAGAAGTTAAATAAACTATCAATGTAAACAAACATACAATGGATATTAATGTAAATGAATAAATAAATCTTAAAAATAGTGAAACTTAAATTGAATATGCAAATCAAGCTTGAAACGAACAAAATCATTACAAACAAGAGTTTGGGTATCACCTCCTTCTCTCACTGTAAAAGTTTAAAACTTACTTTGTCATTGGCGCTTTACTGAAACCTATATGCGTCTTGAACAGTCTTGGAAAGTATAAACAGCATCAAATTGAATATTTGATGTATAATGATATTAATTGATGAAAGATCCATCAGTTCAAAAATTTATTTCACTGTAATTTATTTTTATTTTCGATGCTGTAAGAACTGTGAAAGAAAACATTTGTAATATTATTTGTTTTCAGTTAAGCGCCAATGACGCAGTAGGCTTTTGGTTTTTATTTACAGTTAAGGAAGGGGGCAGTATTCAAACTCCTGTTTGTAGTGAAACTACATTCGTTCTGAACAATTTTAAAAAGAGCTAATAAATCAAACTGAATATTTGATGCATAATGACATTAATTGCTGAAAGCTCCTCATTTCAAAATTTTACTGTAGTTTTAATTTTTATTTTTAATATTAAGTACAAAAGAAAATATTTGTCATAAAATTCGTTTTCAGTAAAGCACCAATGACGCTGTAATTTGTAGACTTGTACAGTGAGGGAAGGAGGTGATACCTATACTCTTGTTTATAGTGATTCTTTTTTGTTTCAAGCTTGATTTGCATATTCAATTTAAGTTTCACTCTTTTTAAGATTTATTTATTAATTTACATTAATATCTATTGCATGTTTGTTTACATTGATTCTTTATTTAATTTCTGTTTGTTTTAAGTTTCATTTATACTTCAATAGGAAAATATTTTTTTTCGTTTTAAGCTTGATTTTCGTATTCAATCTAAACATTACTTGCTTTAAGATCTATTTATTCATTTATATTATTACTTGTTGTATGTTTTTGCTTTGATTTTTTATTTAATTTCTGTTCGTATTGGGTTTCATTTATTAGTTAATAGTAATTTCTGGTCGTTTTGAGTTTGAATTTTAACAGGTATTTGTATCTGTGGAGCTTAAGTTTAAAATGGCCTTTACTTTTCTTTGAAAAACTTGTTTTTCGGAAAGTTTTTTTTTAACTAATAGCATTCAAATAGTCTGAAGGGTCTTAACTCAGGACATGAATATCATGATAAAACCAAATGACAATAATAAGAATCAGTCTTTTCATTTGGATTAATTAAAAAAAACTTTTGCCACAAAATAAGTTTTTCGAAGAAAAGTAAAGAACTCAATTAAACGAATAATGAGCAAAAATAAAATCAAATACCGTAATCTACCAAGCGTGAAACTACCACAAATCACCATTGATAAATAAATCCAACCCAAAACGAACAGAAATTACAATAAATAACCAATTCAAACTCAAAACGAGCAGAAATTAACATAAGTAGGGCTCAAAACCCCTATGCCTTCCCAAGGCCAGAATGTTTTTACTTTTATAACCTTAATAAATCAAATAATATTAACATTTTGATTACTAAATATCAGTATATGTATATTAAACTGACAATGCAAATTCATTTGTATTTTTTCAGTGAAGTGCAAATTATGTTCTAGCCTTGGGAAGGCGTAGGGATTTTGAGCCCAACTTATGTTAATTTCTGCTCATTTTGGGTTTGACGCGGTTATTTATTGTAATTTTTGTTCATTTTGGGTTGAATTTATTTATTGATGCTGATTTTGTCCTCATTTTTTGTTTAATGGTGTTCTTTACTTTTCTTTGAAAAACTTATTTTGTGGAAAAAGTTTTTTTAATTAATCCAAATAAAAAGATTGATTCTTATTATTGTCATTTGGTTTTATCATGATATTCATGTCCTGAGTTAAGACCCTTCAGAGCATCATATGCATCTGCATCATATTTTAAAAAAGTAAAGCTGAAATTTTTCAAGAAATTGTAAGCATACGATAAAATCCTTGTTATTTCAAATACTGCAATTGAGAAGTACTGGAACAATGACACAAGAGTTAATCGTGATTTCATTAGAACTATATGCAATGCCTCCGTTGTTATGACAAAGAGGAGCTAAATTCCTTTGGAGTACCCAAGAATTTCCATCATGCAAATGGTGGATATGCGAGGGTATCATTTCCAGAGAAGTTAGTGCTCAAAGAGAATGCAAACATAAAAATAATCGTCGATAACGAGAGGCAACTTCTAGCTAATGGTCCTGGTAACATGTTACCCGTTGATAGATCCTATCGTCATCTCTCCGGTGTTAGTATTCAAATGAAAGCAAAGGTAAAAAGAAGACATAAACCATATCTTGTATACGTGCCAGAACTGTTACCTGTGTAAAAACAAGGTGATAATAGACAGTGATATCACAGGCGAAATAAAAAGGAAATGATACTCTCGCATATCCACCATTTGAACGATGAAATTTTTGTGTTGTCAAATTGAATTAGCTCCCTACTATCATAACAACATACGCATACATTTCTAATAAGAAACACGTTAATGTATGTTTCATTGTTCAAATATTTCTTCTTGTCAGCATAACGGTGATTCTATCGTGTGCTCACACTTTCTTCGAATATTTCATTTTCACTTTTTTTAAAATATGATGCAGGAGTTTATCCTTCCGATGTATGAAAATTACTGATTTAATACATAAAATAAACTAGGTACTGTCGATAACCAGCCATTAAGTATCATTCGGAAAGCCGTATAGTTTCTATGAGTGGCCATATAGAACCATTGGTACAGCCGCATAAATAAATAAAAAAGTTTTAAAATGTTTTAAGTCTGAAAAAAATTATATATAAAAAAAGATAATTGTTACTACAAACGTTATTTTTCTAATAGTAAAAATCACGAGTAGCATATCTATATCATTCTCATTTTGTATTTTGAAAACATTATATGTGATTTTTTTGTTTTAAGTATATTTCATTTCATTCTAAGATAAAAAAAAAGTTGAAAAAAAATTTTATGTTAAAAAAAAAATAAAGTTAAAAAAATTAAACTTCAAAAGAAAGTATTAAAAAGATGGAGGAAGGGGCTAAAAAGTTAGGGGAGGAAGTATTGGGGCCCTTGGAGGTTGGGGCACGGATGACTAATGACTGCCGTGTCATTGCCTAAAATTTATACGAATTTTTGAAAGAAGAATTCGAATAGCTCCAATAGTATACGCACTATGGGCGTTGTCAAATCCATAACCACATCACTACTTGATTTCTAAGGATTGTACTGGATTTCTAAGGATTGTTCTGGATTTCTGTATTAAAATTCTTTTCTTGGCGTCTACGAATTTATTAGTTTCAACTTTATGTATACTCCAATACTAAACGATATTTTATATTAACTGTACTCTTTACTTGGCACCTACGTTTTTTAGTAAACGCAGCCAAGTAATGGAATTATGTCAACCGTATCAACCAACTTGTAAAGGATGAATATAATATAATCCTATTCTGTCACTTACATGATGTGGCGTGGGAGTCACCATTCCCTCAGAATTACCTTTAGTTGGTAAGCAATTAAAATTTCAACTCTATACCACTTTCATTCAATCCAAATGAAAAAAATCATTCTTATTATTGTCACTTGGTTTTATCATGATATAGTTATATTATTATCATGATATTATACATGATATTATTATCATGATATACCCTTCAGACCATTTAAATGCTATGCTATACTGGAAGAACACCATAATTTGGGTCATTGACTCACATAGGTACACGCATCAAAACGTGTCTCATTTGCATAATTCTAGCAATAAATTGTGTGCCATCAGTATCTATTGACACGGTTTAGTCCCTCAGGCTCTATCATGAAAGTACTATTGATGAATAAATTAATTGTGATCAGTATCTGTTGACGTAGTCTAGTCCCTCAGGCTGTAAGCTCTGTATTATATGTCATTTTGGTCGGAACTAGATCGTTTTCTGGTCACTTTATACAATTTTCCTCCCGTTGTTCGTCTTTGATCTTTACCCCATATACTACTTTTATTACAGGCAAAGATGCGGAATAGAATTACAGGAAAAGATATAGAAGAAAAAGCTTCTGACACCTTGGATTTGAAAGAATATTTAGGTTTGTGAGGAGGACTTAGTGACAGCACTAAAAGGATTAAAAATAATAAGGATTAAAAAAAATTAAAAGTGGAAGTATTTTGCGATTTTAAGAAACGCCTATATAAGAAAGGTGGTAAGAGCAAGTGTGCTAATTATAGAGGATCACCCTGGTTTCTGTAGGTAGCAAAGTACTTAGTATGATGATACTTTTTAGACTTAAGGATGCTGTAGACAAAGTTTTAAGAGAAGAACAGTGTGGTTTTGGGAAGGGTAAAGGATGAGCTGACCGAATTTCCACTCTTAGGTTAATAGTTGCGGAGTGACTGAGTTATCTAACACCTCTAGTCCTCAGTATTATAGATTATGAGCAAGGGTTCGATTCAGCTGACAGAAGAGCTTTAGCAAAGGTCTTATAATATGCTCCTGCGTTGGGGAACGAACAGATCGATCATATGGACAGCTTCACTTACCTTGGTAGTATTATTTAGTAAAACCGGTGGGTGCCGTGAAGATGTTAAAAGTAGAATAACCAAGGCTCAGGGTTTTCTTTTCACAGTCAAAAAAAGTTTGGAAGAATAAGAAGATATGTCTCCGAACCAAGATTAGAATATTGGTAGCTATAGTAATGAAGGTAGTCAAATATTGTTCTGAAGTATGGGGCCTCCGAAAAACGGAGGAAGATTTACTGCATATTTTCCAGAGAAATTGCCTACGGATTGTTTTGGGTACTCAACAGACTTACCGTATTTCAAACAGTAGGCTGTACGAAAAGTATGGTTCCCGATTTTTACGGCTATAATGATTGAAAGGGTGAGATGGCTAGGGCATGTTCTGCGGATGAAAGATGAAAGATAGTCAAATAATGTCTTTTTCGACCAACCGTCTAGGGCTAAACAGAAAGCAGCTCGTCCGTGGTTGGGGTGGGAGAATGCCATAAAGAAAGATATAAAGGAATTGGGAACTCTCAGGGAGGGGGTAAAGAGGGAGTCTTGTAATAGATTGGGATGGAGGAGGAGCATGCATAGCTTTGTTGGCCTCAGGTAGCTTGGTGCTGTGGTGAGTTGTTAGCAGTAATAGTACTTAGTATCGCTGAATTCGGGTAGAACGATACTGTAGCGATTATATATATATATATATATATATATATATATATATATATATATATATATATATATATATATATATATATATATATATATATATATATATATATATATATATATATATATATATTCTCACAAAGTATTTTTTTGTCTCACAAGGTATTTTTTGAAAATATACCTTGTGAGAAAAAAATTACCATTTGTAGCTGATTCAGGAATGGTGACTATTATTTTGATTATCTTAATAGTAAAATACTATTTAGAAAAAAGAATGCCAGAAGTTGGAAGAAGAGCAGAGACCCCTAGAAAACTGTGCAGGATCGAATTAAAAAGTACACCAATCGACTTGCCATTTTTGAAAATCCTACACGGAAAATACTGCCCCCCCACCTTCAAAACTAATGTTTCAACTGTTTTTTCTCCTTTTGTTTTCTTCGTCATTAACGGGGTACTAGAAAAACATAAAGAACTATCTAATGGCTCATTTCAAACCTAATTTTTGTATCTAATTGCTTTTTATAAATTTGAATCAATAGCGCCCTCATAAAGTGCCTTAAGGCACCCAAAAAGTGGACTTTGGGTGTTATTCATGGCTGTACCTAGGATTTCAGTAGTGTAGCTTTAATGATAGGTAGCAGAGAGTCCCCTCACTATACAAGCGGACAGTACTCCTTAAAAGTGTCAATTAAAGAAAGCGGTCAGTACTCCCTCACTGTGTCAATGAAAGAGAGCGGACAAGTCATGGTTGTTTTCATGCATTGATGGTTCTTTTCATGGTATGAAGTTACGAAATTCTGTCTGTTAAGCAATATGTTTGTTACTTTATGATTGATTATACGTACTGTTATATGGTTGGTGTTTTATTTAATGTTTTTTTTGTATGGATGTTTTATTGTATGGATATACTTTTTTTTCAATCATCATTCCAACAGTTCCCCATGCATTCCAACGGGGCAGTATGGTTGGTGTTTTATTTAATGTTTTTTTTTTGTATGGATGTTTTATTGCCCCTGCATTCCAACGGGGTAGTATGGTTGCTATTGCACGGATATATGGACATATGGACAAAAACACATACAAATGAGTAGATTCAGACACACAAACCGAAAAAGACATGCATTGGAATGAGCAAACACCCGACCAGACACACAAGCAAAAAGAGTGAGAGAGACAAAAACACATACAAATATGTGTGAGAGAGACAAAACACATACAAATACGTAGATTCAGACACACAAACCGAAAAAGACATGCATTGGAATAAGCCAACACCGGCCCAGACACACAGGCAAAAAGAGTGAGAGAGACAAAAACACGTACAAATACGTAGATTCAGACACACAAACCGAGAAAGAAATGCATTGAAATAACCAAACACCTGCCCATACACACAGGCAAAAAGAGTGACAAAGACAAAAGCACATATAAATACGTAGATTCAGACACACAAACCGAGAAAGACATGCATTGGAATAAGCAAACACCTGCCCAAACACACAGGCAAAAAGAGTGAAAAAGACAAAAACACATACAAATGCGTAGATTCAGACAAACAGACCGAGAAAGACATGCATTGGAATAAGCAAACACCCGCCCAGACAAACAGACAAGAAGAGTGAGAGAGACAAAAAACGCATACAAATGCGTAGATTCAAACTCACAAACCAAAAAAGACATGCATTGGAATAAGCAAACACCTGACCAGACACACAAGCAAAAAGAATGAGAGAGACAAAAACACATACAACTACGTGCGAGACAGACAAAAACACATACAAATACGTAGATTCAGACACACAAACCGAGAAAGACCTGCATTGGAATAAGCAAACACCCGCCCAGACACACAGGCAAAAAGAGTGAGAGAGACAAAAAAACATACAAACATGTAGATTCAGACACTCAAACCGAGAAAGACATGCATTGGAATAAGCAAACACCCGCCCAGACACACACAGGCAAAAAGAGTGAGAGAGATAAAAACGCATATAAATACGTAGATTCAGACACACAAACCGAGAAAGACATGCATTGGAATAAGCAAACACCCGCCCAGACACATAAGCAAAAAGAGTGAAAGAGACAAAAACACATACAAATACGTAGATTCAGACACACAAACCGAGAAAGACATGAATTGGAATAAGCAAACACCGGCCCAGACACAAAAGCAAAATGAGTGAAAGAGACAAAAACACATACAAATACGTAGATTCAGACACACAAACCGATAAAGACATGCATTGGAATAAGCAAACACCCGCCCAGACACATAAGCAAAAAGAGTGAAAGAGACAAAAACACATACAATTACGCATATTCAGAACCACAAACAGAGAAAGACATGCATTTGAATAATAAAACACCCGCCCAAACAGACATGCAAAAAGAGAGAGAGAGACAAAAACACATACAAATATGTAGATTCAGACACAAAAACTGAAAAAGAAATGCCTTTGAATAAGCAAACACCTGCCCAGACACACAAGCAAAAAGAGTGAGAGAGACAAAAACACATACAAATACGTAGATTCAAACACAGGAACCGAGAAAGACATGCATTGCACAAATACGTAGATTATTATAGATGGCAGCACACCCGCTCAGAAAAAAAGTCATAGTGAGAGAGATATGCAAAAAGTTGGGTTAATCTAGGTTTACTTAGAGTGGCACGCTACTCTAAGTGCCATGCATGTCTTTCTTGGTTTGTGTGTTTGAATCTACGTATTTGTATGTGTTTTTGTCTCTCTCACTCTTTTTGCCTGTGTTTAGGCGGGTGTTTGCTTATTCCAATGCATATATTTCTCGGTTTGTGTGTCTGAATCTACGTATTTGTATGTTTTTTTGTCTCTCTCACTCCTTTTGCCACGTGTCTGGGCGGTAGTTTGCTTATTCCAATGAATGTTTTACTCAGTTTGTGTTTCTGAATCTACGTATTTGTATGCGTTTTTGTCTCTCTCACTCTTTTTCCCTTTGTGTGTGAGTGGGTGTTTGCTTATTCAAAAGAATGTATGTGTCGGTTTTCGTGTCTGATTCCACGCATCTTTATGTGTTTTTATGTCTCTCACTCTTATTGCCTTTGTGTCCGGGCGTTCGGTTGCTTATTCCAATGCACGTATATCTAGGTGAGTGCGTTTAAGTCTAAGTATTTGTATGTGTTTTTGTCTCTTTCACTCTTTTTGCTTATGTGTCTGGGCGGGTGATTGCTTATTCCAATGCATGTCTTTCTAGGTTTGTCTGTCTGAATCTGTGTATTTGTATGTGTTTTTGTCTCTCTCACTCTTTTTCCCTGTGTGTCTGGGCGGGTGTTTGCTTATTCCAATGCATGTCTTTCTAGGTTTGTGTGTCAGATTCTATGTATTTGTCTGTGTTTTTGTCTCTCTCACTCTTTTTCCCTGTGTGTTTCTGGGCGGGTGTTTGCTTATTCTAATGCATGTCTTTCTCGATTTGTGTGTCTGTATCTATGTATTTGAATGTGTTTTTGTCTCTCTCACTCTTTTGCCTGTGTGTCTAGGCGGTTCTTTGCTTATTCCAATGCATGTCTTTCTCGGTTTGTGTGTCAGAATCTACGTATTTGTATGTGTATGTCTCTCACTCTTTTTGTCTGTGTGTCTGGACGGGTGTTTCCTTATTCCAATGCATGTCTTCTCTGTTTGTGTGTCTGAATCTAGGCATTTGTATGTGTTTTTGTCTCTCTCACTCTTTTTGTCTGTGTCTCTGTGCGGGTGTTTGCTTATTACAATGCATGTCTTTCTCGGTTTTTGTGTCGGAATCTAAGTATTTGTATGTGTTTTTGTCTCTCTCACTCGTTTTGCCTGTGTGTCAGGGCGGGTGTTGGCTTATTCCAATGCATGTCTTTCTCAGTTTGTGTGTCTGAATCTACGTTTTTGTATGTGTTTTTGTCTATCTATCTCTATGTGTCTTTGTCTCTCTCACTCTTTTGCCTGTGTGTCTGGGCGGGTGTTTGCTTATTCCAATGCATGTCTTTCTCGGTGTGTGTCTGAATCTACGTATTTGTATGTGTTTTTGTCTCTCTCACTCTTTTTGTCTGTTTGTCTGGGCGGGTGTTTGCTTATTCCAATGCATGTCTTCTCTGTTTTTGTGTCTGAATCTACGTATTTGTATTTGTTTTTGTCTCTCTCACTCTTTTTGTTTGTGTCTCCGTGCGGGTGTTTGCTTATTCCAATTCATGTCTTTCTCGGTCTGTCTGTCTGAATCTACGTATTTGTATGTTTTTTTGTTTCTCTCACTCTTTTTGGCTGTGTATCTGAGCGGGTGTTTGCTTATTCCAGTGCAGGTCTTTCTGGGTTTGTGTGTCAGAATCTACGTTTTTGTATGTGTTTTGTATCTCTCACCGTTTTTGTTTGTGTCTCTATGCGGGTGGTTTCTTATTCCAATTCATGTCCTTCTCGGCCTATAGGTCTGAATCTAAGTATTTGTATGTGTTTTTGTCTCTCTCACTCGTTTTGCCTGTGTGTCAGGGCGGGCGTTTGCTTATTCCAATGCAAGTCTTTCTCGGCTTGTGTGTCGGAATCTACGTATTTGTATGTGTTTTTGTCTCTCTTACTCTTTTTGTCTGTGTGTCTGTGCGGGTTTTTGTTTATTCCAGTGCATGTCTTTCTCGGTTTGCGTGTCTGAATCTACGTATTTGTATGTGTTTTTGTCTCTCTCACTCTTTTTGCCTGTGTGTGTCTGGATGGGTTTTTGTTTATTCCAATGCATGTCTTTCTTGGTTTGTGTGACTGAATCTCCGTATTTGTATGTATTGGTGTCTCTCTCACTATTTGTGGCTGTGTGTTTGGGCTGGTGTTTGCTTATTCCAATTCATGTCTCTCTCGGTGTGTGCGTCTGACTCTACGTATTTGTATGTGTTTTTATCTCTATCATTCTTTTTGTCTGAGTGTTTAGGTGGGTGTTTGCTTATTCCAATGCACTTCTTTCTCTGTATGTGTGACTGAATCTACGTATTTTTATGTGTTTTTGTATCTTTCATTCTTTTTGCTTATATGTCTGGGCGGGTGTTTGCTTATTCCAGTACATGTCTTTCTCGGTTTGTGTGTCTGAATCTACGTATTTATATGCGTTTTTGTCTCTCTCACTCTTTTTGCCTGTGTGTGTCTGGGTGGGTGTTTGTTTATTCCAATGCATGTTGATCTCGGTTTGTGTGTCTGAATTTACGGATTTGTATGTGATTTTTGTCTCTCTCACTCTTTTTGCCTGTGTGTCTGGGCGGGTGTTTGCTTATTCCAATGCATGTCTTTCTCGGTTTGTGTGTCTGAATCAATGTATTTGTATGTGTTTTGTCTCTCTCACTCTTTTTGCCTGTGTGTCTGAGCGGGTGTTTGCTTATTCCAATGCATGTATTTCTCGGTTTGTGTGTCTGAATCAACGTATTTGTATGTGTTTTGGTCTCTCTCACTCTTATTACCTATTTTTCTGGGCGAGGGTGTTCTTATTACAATGTATGTATTTCTCGGTTTGTGTGTCTGAATATACGTATTTGTATGTGTTTTTGTCTCTCTCACTCTTTTTGTCTGTGTGTCTGGAGGGGTGTTTGCTTATTCCAATGCATGTCTTTCTCGGTTTGTGTGTCTGAATCTAATTATTTTTATGTGTTTTTGTCTCTCTCACTATTTCTGTTTGTGTCTCTGTGCGGGGGTTTGCTTATTCCAATGCATGTCTTTCTCGGTTCGTGTGTCTGAATCTACGTCTTTTTATGTTTTTTTTTCTCTCTCATTGGTTTTTCCTGTGTGTCAGGGCGGGTGTTTGCTTATTCCAATGCATGTCTTTCTCGGTTTGTGTGTCTGAATCTACGTATTTGTATGTGTTTTTGTCTGTCTCACTATGTGTTTTTGTCTCTCTCAATCTTTTTTGCCTGTGTGTCTTGGCGGTTGTTTGCTTATTCCAATTCATGTATTTATCGGTTTGTTTGCCTGAATCTAAGTATTTGTATATGTTTTTTTCTCTCTCACTCTTTTTGTTTTTATTTCTGGGTGGGTGTTTGCTTATTCCAATGCATGTCTTCTCGGTTTGCGTGTCTGAATCTACGTATTTGTATGTGTTTTTGTCTCTCTCACTCTTTTTGTCTGTGTCTCTGTGCGGGTGTTTGCTTATTCCAATCCATGTCTTTTTCGGTTTGTGTGTCTGAATCTAAGTATTTGTATGTGTTTTTGTCTCTCTCATTCTTTTTGCTTGTGTGTCTGGGCGGGTGTTTGCTTATTCCAATGCTCTTTCTCGGTTTGTGTGTCTGAATCTACGTATTTGTGTGTGTTTTTGTCTCTCTCACTCTTTTTGTCTGTGTCTCTATGCGGGAGTTTGCTTATTCCAATTCATGTCTTTTTCGGTTTGTGTGTCTGAATCTACGTATTTGTATGTATTTTTGTCTCTCTCCCTCTTTTTTGCCTTTATGTCTGGGCAGGTGTTTACTTTTTCCAATGCATATCATTCTCGGTATGTGCGTCTGAATCTATGTATTTGTATCTGTTTTTGTTTCTCTCACTCTTTTTGACTGTTTGTCTGGGCAGGTATTTGCTTATTCCAGTGCATGTCTTTCTCGATTTGTGTGTCTGAATCTAAGTATTTATATGTGTTTTTGTCTCTCTCACTCTTTTTGCCTTTGTGTCTGGGCGGGTGTTTGCTTATTCCAATGCATGTTTTTCTCAGTTTGTGTGTCTGAATCTACGTATTTGTATGTGTTTTTGTCTCTCTCACTCTTTTTGCTTTTCACTCTTTTTGCAAGTGTTTGCTTATTCCAGGTCATGTCTTTTTCGGTTTGTGTGTCTGAATCTACGTATTTGTATGTGTTTTTGTCTCTCTCACTCGTTTTGCGTGTGTGTCTGGGCGGGTGTTTACATATTCCAAGTGCATGTCTTTCTCGGTTTGCGTATCTGAATCTACGTATTTGTATTTGTTTTTGTCTCTCTGACTCTTTTTCCCTGTGTGTCTGGACTGGTGTTTGCTTATTCCAATGCTTGTATTTCTCGGTGTGTGTGTCTGAATCTACGTATTTGTATGTGATTTGTTTCTCTCAAATGTATTTGTATGTGTTTTTGTCTCTCCCATTCTTTTTGCTTGTGTGTCTGGTCAGGCGTTTGCTTATTCCAATGCATGTCTTTCTCGGCTTGTGTGTCGGAATCTACGTATTTGTATTTGTTTTTGTCTCTCTCACTCTTTTTGTCTGTGTGTTTGGACGGGTGTTTGTTTATTCCAATGCATGTCTTTCTCGGTTTGTGTGTCTGAATCAAAGTATTTGTATGTCTTTTTGTCTCTCTAACTCTTTTTTGCCTGTGTGTCTGGGTGAGTGTTTGCTTATTCAAATGCGTGTCTTTCTTGATTTGTGTGTCTGAATTTACGTATTTGTACGTATTTTTGTCTCCCTCCCTCTATTTGTCTGCGGGTCTGGGCGGGTTTGTTCTTATTCCAATGCATGTCTTTTACTGTATGTGTGACCGAATATAATTATTTTTTTGACTTTTTTTCTTTCTCATTCATTTTGCTTGTGTGTTTGAGCGGGTGTTTGCTTATTCCAATGCATGTCTTTCTCGGTTTGTATGTCTGAATCTACTTATTTGTGTGTGTTTTTGTCTTTCTCATCCTTTTTGCCTGTGTGTCTGGGCGGGTGTTTGTTTATTCCAATGCATGTCTTTCTCGGTTTGTGTGACTGAATCTACGTGTTTGTATGTGTTTTTGTCTCTCTCACTCTTTTTGCCTGTGTGTCTGAGCGGGTGTTTTCTTATTCCAATGCATGTCTCTCTCGGTTTGTGTGTCTGAATCTACCTATTTGTATGTGTTTTTATCTCTCTCACTCTTTTTGCCTGTGTGTCTGGGCGGGTGTTTTCTTATTCCAATACATGTCTTTCTCGGTTTGTGTGTCTGAATCTTCGTATTTGTATATTTTTTTTGTCTCTCTAACTCTTTTTGCTTTTGTTTCTGGGCGGGTGTTTGCTTATTCCAATGAATATCTTTCTAGGTTTGTGTGTCTGAATCTACGTATTTATATGCGTTTTTATCTCTCTCACTCTTTTTGCCTGTGTGTGTCTGGGTGTGTGTTTGTTTATTCCAATGCATGTCGTTCTCGGTTTGTGGGTCATAATCTATTGATTTGTTTGTGTTTTTGTCTCTCTCACTCTTTTTGCCTGTGTGTCTGGGCGGGTGTTTGCTTATTCCAATGCATGTCTTTCTAGGTTTGTGTGTCTGAATATCCGTATTTTTATGTGTTTGTGTCTCTCTCACTCTTTTTGCCTGTGTGTCTGGGCGGGTGTTTGCTTATTCCAATGCATGTCTTTCTCGGTTTGTGTGTCTTAATCTATGTATTTGTATGTGTTTTTGTCTCTCTCAATCTTTTTGACTGTGTGTCTCAGTGGGTGTGTGCTTATTCCAATGCATGTCTTTCTCGGTTTGTGTGTCTGAATCTACGTATTTGTATGTGTTTTTGTCTCTCTCACTCTTTTGCCCGTGTGTCTGGGCGGGTGTTTGCTTATTCCTTGTCTGAATCTACATATTAGTATTTGTTTTTGTCTCTCTCACTCTTTTTGTCTCTGTGTCTGGGTGGGTGTTTGCTTATTCCAATGCATGTCTTCTCTGTTTGTGTGCCTGAATCTACGTATTTGTATGTGTTTTTGTCTCTCTCATTCTTTTTGTCTGTGTGTCTGTGTGGGTGTTTGCTTATTCCAATGCATGTCTTTCTCGGTTTGTGTGTCTGAATCTAAGTATTTGTATGTGTTTTTGTCTCTCTCACTGGTTTTGCCTGTGTGTCTGGGCGGGTGTTTGTTTATTCCAATGCATGTCTTTCTCTGTTTGTGTGTCTGAATCTACGTTTATTAGGTGTTTTTGTCTCTCTCTCTATGTGTCTTTGTCTCTCTCACTCTTTTTGCCTGTTTGTCTGGGCGGGTGTTTGTTTATTCCAATGCATGTCTTTCTCGGTTTTTGTGACTGAATTTAAGTATTTGTATGTGTTTTTGTCTATTTCACTCTTTTTGTCTGTATGTCTGGGTGGGTGTTTGCTTATTCCAATGCATGTCTTCTCGGTTTGTGTTCCTCAATCTACGTATTTGTATGTGTTTTTGTCTCTCTCACTCTTTTTGTTTGTGTCTCTGTGTGGGTGTTTGCTTATTTCAATGCATGTCTTTCTCGGTTTGTGTGTATGAATCTACGTATTTGTATGTTTTTTTGTCTCTCTCACTCTTTTTGCTTGTGTGTCTAGGTGGGTGTTTGCTTATTCCAATGCATGTCTTTCTCGGTTTGTTTGTCTGAATATACTTATTTTTATGTGTTTTTGTCTATCTCATTCTTTTTGCCTGTGTATCTGGGCGGATGTTTGTATATCCCAAGTGCATGTCTATATAGGGTTGTGTGGCTGAATCTACTCATTTGTATGTGTTTTTGTCTCTCTAACTCTTTTTCCCTGTGTATCTGAGAGGATGCTTGCTTATTCCAATACATGTCTTTCTCGGTTTGTGTGTCTGAATCTACGTATTTGTATGTGTTTTTGTCTCTCTCAGTCGTTTTGCCTGTGCGTCTGGGCGGGTGTTTGCTTATTCCAGGTCATGTCTTTCTCGGTTTGTGTGTCTGAATCTAAGTATCTATATGTGTTTTTGTCGTACTTTCTCTTTTTGCCGGTTTGTTTGGGTGGGAGTTTTCTTTTTCCAATTTATTTCTTTTACGGTTTGTGTGTCAAAATCAACGTATTTGTATGTGTGTTGGTCTCTCTCACCCTTACTGCCTGTGTGTCTGTGCGGGTGTATGCTAAATCCAATGCAATGCTTTATAGTTGTTTGTGAATGAATCTACGTATTTTTATGTGATTTGTGTCTCTCACATGTATTTGTATGTGTTTTTGTCTCTCACATTCTTTTTGCTTGTGTGTCTGGTCAGGCGTTTGCTTATTCCAATGCATGTCTTTCTCGGCTTGTGTGTCGGAATCTACGTATTTGTATGTGTTTTTGTCTCTCTCACTCTTTTTGGCTGTGTGTTTGGACGGGTGTTTGTTTATTCCAATGCATGTTTTTCTCGGTTTGTATGTCTGAATCCACGTATTTGTATGTGTTTTTGTCTCTCTCACTCTATTTTGCTTGTGTGTCTGGGCGGGTGTTTGATTATTCCTATGCATGTCTTTCTCGGTATGTGTGTCTGAATTTACGTATTTGTATGTGTTTTTGTCTCTCTCACTCTTTTTGCCTGTTGATCTGGGCGGGTGTTTTCTTATTTCAGTGCATGATTTTCTCGTTTTGTGTTACCTAATCTACTTATTTTTTTGACTTTTTTTATCTCTCATTCATTTTGCCTTTGTGTTTGAGCGGGTGTTTGCTTATTCCAATGCATGTCTTTCTCGGTTTGTATGTCTGAATCTACTTATTTGTGTGTGTTTTTGTCTTTCTCATCCTTTTTGCCTGTGTGTCTGGGCGGGTGTTTGTTTATTCCAATGCATGTCTTTCTCGGTTTGTGTGACTGAATCTCCGTATTTGTGTGTGTTTTTGTCTCTCTCACTCTTTGTGCCTGTGTGTTTGGGCGGGTGTTTGCTTATTCCAATGCATGTCTTTCTCGGTTTGTGTGACTGAATCTAAGTATTTGTATGTGTTTTTATCTCACTCACTCTTTTTGCTTGTGTGTCTGGGCGGGTGTTTTCTTATTCCAATAAATGTCTTTCTCGGTTTGTGTGTCTGAATCTACGTATTTTTATTTTTTTTTTGTCTCTTTAAATCTTTTTGCTTATATTTCTGGGCGGGTGTTTGCTTATTCCAATGCATATCTTTCTCGGTTTGTGTGTCTGAATCTACGTATTTATATGCGTTTTTGTCTCTCTCACTCTTTTTGCCTGTGTGTGTCTGGGTGGGTGTTTGTTTATTCCAATGCATGTCGATCTCGGTTTGTGTGTCTGAATCTACGGATTTGTATGTGTTTGTGTCTCTCTCACTCTTTGTGCCTGTGTGTCTGGGCGGGTGTTTGCTTATTCCAATGCATGTCTTTCTCGGTTTGTGTGTCTGAATTTAAGTATTTGTATGTGTTTTTGTCTCTCTCACTCTTTTTCCCTGTGTGTCTGGGAGGGTGTTTGCTTATTCCAATACATGTCTTTCTCGGTTTGTGTGTCTGAATCTACGTATTTGTATGTGTTTTTGTCGCTCTCACTCTTTTTGCCTGTGTTTCTGGGCGGATGTTTGTCTGTTCCAATGCATGTCTTTCTCGGTTTGTGTGTCTAAATTTTTGTATTTGTATTTGTTTTCGTCTCTCTGAATCTTTTTGGCTGTCTGTTTGGGCGGGTGTTTGCTTATTCTAATGCTTGTCTTTATAGGTTTGTGTGTCTGAATCTACGCATTTGTATGTGTATTTGTCTCTCTCACTCTTATGACCTGTGTATCTGGGCGAGTGTTTTCTTATTACAATGGAGGTCTTTCTCGGTTTTTGTGTCTGAATCTACGTATTTGTATGTGTTTATGTCTCTCTCACTCTTTTTGTCTCTGTGTCTGGAGGGGTGTTTGCTTATTCCAATGCATGTCTTCTCGGTTTGTGTTTCTCAATCTAAGTATTTGTATGTGTTTTTGTCTCTTTCATTGTTTTTGTCTGTGTCTCTGTGCGGGTGTTTGCTTATTCCAATTCCTGTCTTTCTCGGTTTGTGTGTCTGAATCTAAGTATTTGTATGTGTTTTTGTCTCACTCACTCGTTTTGGCTGTGTGTCTGGGCGGGTGTTTGCTTATTCCAATTCATGTCTTTCTCGGTTTGTGTATCTGAATCTACGTTTTTTATGTGTTTTTGTCTCTCTCTCTCTATGTGTCTGTGTCTCTCTCACTCTTTTGTCTGTGTGTCTGGACGGGTGTTTCCTTATTCCAATGCATGTCTTCTCTGTTTGTGTGTCTGAATATAGGTATTTGTATGTGTTTTTGTCTCTCTCACTCTTTTTGTCTGTGTCTCTGTGCGGGTGTTTGCTTATTCCAATGCATGTCTTTCTCGGTTTTTGTGTCTGAATCTAAGTATTTTTATGTGTTTTTGTCTCTCTCACTCTTTTTGACTGTGTGTCAGGGCGGGTGTTGGCTTATTCCAATGCATGTCTTTCTCAGTTTGTGTGTCTGAATCTACGTTTTTGTATGTGTTTTTGTCTCTCTATCTCTATGTGTCTTTGTCTCTCTCACTCTTTTGCCTGTGTGTCTGGGCGGGTGTTTGCTTATTCCAATGCATGTCTTTCTCGGTGTGTGTCTGAATCTAAGTATGTTTATGTGTTTTGTCTCTCTCACTGTTTTTGCTTGTATATCGGGGTGGGTGTTTGTTTATTCCTATGAAAGTCTTTGTGGTGGTCTTGTCTGTATATACGGATTTGTTTGAGTTTTTGTTTCTCTAACTCTTTTTGTCTGTGTCTCTTTGCAGGTGTTTGATTATTTCAATTCACGTATTTATCGATTTTTCTGTCTGAATCTACGTTTTTGTATGTGTTTTTGTCTCTCTCACTCGTTTTGACTGTGTGTCTGGGCGGGGGTTTGCTAATTCAAATGCATGTCTTTCTCGGTTTGTGTGTCTGAACCTACGTATTTGGATGTGTTTTTTCTCTCTCACTCTTTTTGTCTGTGTCTCTGTGCGGGTGTTTGCTTATTCCAATTCATGTCTTTCTCGGTTTATGTGTCTGAATCTAAGTATTTGTATGTGTTTTTTCTCTCTCACTTGTTTTGCCTGTGTGTCAGGGCGGGCGTTTGCTTATTCATATGCAAGTCTTTCTCGGCTTGTGTGTCGGAATATACGTATTTGTATGTGTTTTTGTGTCTCTGACTCTTTTTTTCTGTGTGTCTGGGCGGGTGTTTGTTTATTCCAGTGCATGTCTTTCTCGGTTTGTGTGTCTGAATCTACGTATTTGTATGTGTTTTTGTCTCTCTCACTCTTTTTGACTGTGTGTGTCTGGATGGGTTTTTGTTTATTCCAATGCATGTCTTTCTTGGTTTGTGTGACTGAATCTCCGTATTTGTCTGTGTTTTTGTCTCTCTCACTCTTTTTGCCTGTGTGTCTGAGCGGGTGTTTGCTTATTCCAATGCAAGTCTTTCTCGGTTTGTGTGTCTTAATCTAAGTATTTGTATGTGATATTATCTCTCTCACTGTTTTTGGCTTTCTGTTTGGGCGTTTGTTTGCTTATTCCAATACCTGTCTGTCTCTGTTTTTGTGTCTGAATCTAAGTATGGGTATGTGTTTTTTTATCTTTCAATCTATTTGCTTATATGTCTGGGCGGGTGTTTGCTTATTCAAATGGATGTCTTTCTCGGTTTGTGTACGTACGGTTTGTGTGTGTGTCTGGGCGTGTGTTTGTTTATTCAATTGCATGTCTTTCTCGGTTTGTGTGTCTGAATCTACGTATTTGTATGTGTTTTTGTCTCTCTCACTCTTTTTGCCTGTGTGTGTCTGGATGGGTTTTTGTTTATTCCAATGCATGTCTTTCTTGGTTTGTGTGACTGAATCTCCGTATTTGTCTGTGTTTTTGTCTCTCTCACTCTTTTTGCCTGTGTGTCTGACCGGATGTTTGCTTATTCCAATGCATGTCTTTCTCGGTTTGTGTGTCTGAATCAACGTATTTGTATCTGTTTTTGTCTCTTTCACTCTTTTTGCCTGTGTCTCTGGGCGGGTGTTTGCTTATTCTAATTCATGTCTTTCTCGGTTTTTGTGTCTGAATCTACGTATTTGTATGTGTTTTTGTCTCTCTCAGTCTTTTTTACTGTGAGTCTGTGCGGGTGTTTGCTTATTCCAATTGATGTCTTTATCGGTTTATGTGTCTGAATCTACGTTTTTGCATGTGTTTTTGTATCTCTCAATCTTTTTGTCGATGTCTCTGTGCGGGTGTTTGCTTATTCCAATTCATGTGTTTCTCGGTTTTTGTGTCTGAATCTAAGTATTTGTATGTGTTTTTGTCTCTCTCACTCATTTTTGCCTGTGTGTTTGGGCGGGTGTTTGCTTATTCCAATGCATGTCTTTTTCGGTATGTATGTCTGAATTTACTTATTTGTATGTGTTTTTGTCTCTCTCTCTTTTGCCTGTGTGTCTGGGCGGGTGTTTGCTTATTCCAATGCGATGTGTTTTTTCAGTTTGTGTGTCTGAATCTACTTATCTGCATGTGTTTTTGTCTCTCTCACTCTTTTTGCCTGTGTGTCTGGGCGGGTGTTTGCTTATTCCAATGCATGTCTTTCTCGGTTTGTATGTCTGAATCTACGTATTTGTATGTGCTTTGTCTTTCTCACTCTTTTTGCCTGTGTGTCTGGGCGGGTGTTTGCTTATTCCAATGCATGTCTTTCTCGATGTGTGTGTCTGAATCTAAGTATTTGTATGTGTTTTGTCTCTCTCACTCGTGTTGCCTGTGTGTCTGGGCGGGTGTTTGCTTATTCCAATGCATGTTTTTCTCGGTTTGTGTGTCTGAATCTACGTATTTGTATGTGTTTTTGTCTCTCTCACTCTTTTTGCTTTTCACTCTTTTTGCGGGTGTTTGCTTATTCCAATTCATGTCTTTCTTGGTTTGTGTGTCTGAATCTAAGTATTTGTATGTGTTTTTGTCTCTCTCACTCGTTTCGCCTGTGTGTCTGGGCGGGTGTTTGCTTATTCCAATGCATGTCTTTTTTGGTTTGTGTGTCTGAATCTGCGTATTTCTATGTGTTTTTGTCTCTCTCACTCTTTGTGTCTGTGTGTGTCTGGGCGGGTGTTTGCCTATTCCAATGCATGTCTTTCTCGGTTTGTGTGTCTGAATCTATGGATTTGTATGTGTTTTTGTCTCTTTCACTCTTATTGCCTGTCAGTCTGGGCGGTTGTTTGCTTATTCCAATTCTTGTCTTTCTCGTTACTTGTTTCTTAATCTACATATTTGTATGAGTATTTTTCTCTTTCATTCTTTTTCCCTGTTTTTTTGGGTAGGTGTTTGCTTATTCCAATGCAAGTCTTTATCAGATTTAATTTCTTAATCTATGTATTTGTATGTGTTTTATCTCTCTCACTCTTTTTGCCTGTGTGTCTGGGCGGGTGTTTGCTTATTTCAATGCATGTCTTTCTAGGTTTGTGTGTCTGAATTTAAGTATTTGTATGTGTTTTTGTCTCTCTCACTCTTTTTGCCTGTGTGTCTGGGTAGGTACTTGCTTATTCCAATTTATGTCTTTTTGGTTTTTGTGTCTGAATCTACGTATATTTATGATTTTTTGTCTGATTCACTCTTTTTGCCTTTGTTTCTGGGCGGGTGTTTACTTATTTCAATACATGTCTTTCTCGGTATGTGTGTCTGAATCTATATATTTGTATGTGTTTTTGTCTCTCTCACTCTTTTTGCCTGTGTGTGTCTGGGTGGTTGTTTGCTTATTCCAATGCATGTCTTTCTCGGTTTGTGTGTCTGCATCTCCGTATTTGTATGTGTTTTTTTCTCTCTCACTCTTTTTGACTGTGTGTCTGGGCGGGTGTTTGCTTATTCCAATGTATGTCTTTCTCGGTATGTTAGTCTAAATTTATTTATTTGTATGTGTTTTTGTCTCTCTCAATATTTTTCTTCTTGTTTTATGGTGGGTATGTTCTTATTAGTCTACCAGTGTTTCCCGTTTAGTGTGTCTAAATATATGACTTAGTAGTCGTTTTTGTCTCGTTCAATATTTTTGCCTGTGTGTCTTGGCGGGTGTTTGCTTATTTCAATGCATGTATTTATCGGTTTGTGTGTGTGAATCTTTGTATTTGTATGTGTTTTTGTTTCTCTCACTGTTTTTGCCTGTCTGTTTGGGCGGTTGTTTGCTTATTCCAATGCATGTCTTTATCGGTTTGTGTGTCTGAATCTACGTATTTGTATGTGTTTTTGTCTCTCTCACTCTTTTACCTGTGTGTCTGGGCGGGTGTTTGCTTATTCCAATGTATGTCTTTCTCGGTTTGTGTGTCTGAATCTACGTATTTGTATGTGTTTATGTCTCACTCACTCTTTTTACCTCTGTGTCTGGGTGGGTGTTTGCTTATTCCAATGCATGTCTTCTCTGTTTGTGTTCCTCAATCTACGTATTTGTATGTGTTTTTGTCTCTCTCATTCTTTTTGTCTGTGTCTCTGTGCGGGTGTTTGCTTATTCCAATGCATATTTGTCTCTGTTTGTGTGTCTGAATCTAATTATTTGTATGTGTTTTTGTCTCACTCACTGGTTTTGCCTGTGTGTCTGGGCGGGTGTTTGCTTATTCCAATGCATGTCTTTCTCGGTTTGTGTGTCTGAATCTACGTTTTTTATGTGTTTTTGTCTCTCTCTCTCTTTGTGTCTTTGTCTCTCTCACTCTTTTGTCTGTGTGTCTGGACGGGTGTTTCCTTATTCCAATGCATGTCTTCTCTGTTTGTGTGTCTGAATCTACGTATTTGTATGTGTTTTTGTCTCTCTCACTCTTTTTGTCTGTGTCTCTGTGCGGGTGTTTGATTATTCCAATGCATGTCTTTCTTGGTTTGTGTGTCTGAATCTAAGTATTTGTATGTGTTTTTGTCTCTCTCACTCTATTTGACTGTGTGTCAGGGCGGGTGTTGGCTTATTCCAATGCATGTCTTTCTCAGTTTGTGTGTCTGAATCTACGTTTTGTTATGTGTTTTTGTCTCTCTATCTCTATGTGTGTTTGTCTCTCTCACTCTTTTGCCTGTGTGTCTGGGCGGGTGTTTGCTTATTCCAATGCATGTCTTTCTCGGTGTGTGTCTGAATCTACGTATTTGTATGTGTTTTTGTCTCTCTCACTCTTTTTGTCTGTATATCTGGGCGGGTGTTTGCTTATTCCAATGCAAGTCTTCTCGGTTTGTGTGTCTAAATCTACGTATTTGTATGAGTTTTTGTTTCTCTCACTCTTTTTGTTTGTGTCTCTGTGCGGGTGTTTGCTAATTCCAATGCATGTCTTTCTCGGTATTTCTGTCTGAATCTAAGTATTTGTATGTGTTTTTGTCTCTCTCACTCGTTTTGGCTGTGTGTCTGGGCGGGTGTTTGATTATTCCAATGCATGTCTTTCTCGGTTTGTGTGACTGAACCTACGTATTTGTATGTGTTTTTTCTCTCACACTCTTTTTGGCTGTGTCTCTGTGCGGGTGTTTGATTATTCCAATTCATGTATTTATCGGTTTATCTGTCTGAATCTAAGTATTTGTATGTGTTTTTGTCTCTCTCACTCGTTTTGCCTGTGTGTCAGGGCGGGCGTTTGCTTATTCATATGCAAGTCTTTCTCGGCTTGTGTGTCGGAATCTACGTATTTGTATGTGTTTTTGTCTCTCTTACTATTTTTGGCTGTGTGTCTGGGCGGGTATTTGTTTATTCCAGTGCATGTCTTTCTCGGTTTGAGTGTCTGAATCTACGTATTTGTATGTGTTTTTGTCTCTCTCACTCTTTTTGACTGTGTGTGTCTGGATGGGTTTTTGTTTATTCCAATGCATGTCTTTCTTGGTTTGTGTGACTGAATCTCCGTATTTGTCTGTGTTTTTGTCTCTCTCACTCTTTTTGCCTGTGTGTCTGAGCGGGTGTTTGCTTATTCCAATGCAAGTCTTTCTCGGTTTGTGTGACTGAATCTACGTCTTTGTATGTGTTTTTATCTCTCTCACTCTTTTTGGCTGTGTGTCTGGGTGGGTGTTTGCTTATTCCAATACATGTCTTTCTCGGTTTGTGTGTCTGAATCTACGTATTTGTATGTGTTTTTGTCTCTTTCACTCTTTTTGCTTATATGTCTGGGCGGGTGTTTGCTTATTCCAATGCATATCTTTCTCGGTTTGTGTACGTATGGTTTGTGTGTGTGTCTGGGCGGGTGTTTGTTTATTCCAGTGCATGTCTTTCTCGGTTTGTGTGTCTGAATCTACGTATTTGTATGTGTTTTTGTCTCTCTCACTCTTTTTGCCTGTGTGTGTCTGGATGGGTTTTTGTTTATTCCAATGCATGTCTTTCTTGGTTTGTGTGACTGAATCTCCGTATTTGTATGTGTTTTTGTCTCTCTCACTCTTTTTGACTGTGTGTCTGACCGGGTGTTTGCTTATTCCAATGCATGTCTTTCTCTGTTTGTGTGTCTCAATCTACTTATTTGTATGTGTTTTTTTCTCTCTCATTCTTTTTGTTTGTGTGTCTCGGTGGGCGTTTGATTATTCCATATCATGTCTTTTTCGGTGTCTGAGTCTGAATCTAAGTATTTGTATTTGTTTTTGTCTCACTCACTATTTTTTACTGTGTGTCTTGGCGGGTCCTTTCTTATTAAAATTCAGTTCTTTCTTGATTTATTGGTAACAACATACGTATTTTCATGTGTTTTTGTATGTCTCAACATTTCTCTCTGTGTGTCCATTTGGGTGTTTGCTTATTCCAACGCATGTCCATTTCGACCTGTAGGTCTAATTCCAAGTTTGTTTATGTATTTTTGTATATCTCACACATATATGCCTTTGTGTCTGGGCGGGTGTTTGCTTATTCCAATGCATGTCTTTTTCGGTATGTATGTCTGAATTTACTTATTTGTATGTGTTTTTTTCTCTCTCAGTCTTATTGCCGGTGTGTCTGGATGGGTGTTTGATTATTCCAATGCATTTCTTTTTCGGTTTGTCTGTCTGAATCTACATATTTGTATGTTCTTTTATCTCTCTCTCTCTTCTGGCCTGTGTGTCTGGGCGGGTGTTTGCTTATTCCAATGCATGTCTTTCTCGGTTTGTATGTCTGAATCTACGTATTTGTATGTGCTTTGTCTTTCTCACTCTTTGTGCCTGTGTGTCTGGGCGGGTGTTTGCTTATTCCAATGCTTGTCTTTCTCGATTTGTGTGTCTGAATCTACGTATTTGTATGTGTTTTTTCTCTCTAACTTTTGTTGCCTGTGTGTCTGGGCGGGTGTTTGCTTATTCCAATGCATGTTTTTCTCGGTTTGTGTGTCTGAATCTACGTATTTGTATGTGGTTTTGTCTCTCTCACTCTTTTTGCTTTTCACTCTTTTTGCGGGTGTTTGCGTATTCCAATTCATGTCTTTCTCGGTTTGTGTGTCTGAATCTACGTATTTGTATGTGTTTTGTCTCTCTCACTCGTTTCAACTATGTGTATGGGCAGGTGTTTGTTTATTCCAATGAATTTCTTTTTTGGTTTGTGTGTCTGAATATGCGTAATTATATGCGTTTTTATCTCTCTCACTCTTTGTGTCTGTGTGTGTCTTGGTGTATGTTTGCCTATTCCAATGACTGTATTTCTCGGTTTTTGTGTCTGAATCTACGTATTTGTTTCTGTTTTTGTCTCTCTCGCTCTTTTTGCCTGCTTGTCTGAGCGGGTGTTTGCTTAATCCAATGCTTGTCTTTCTCGGTTTGTGTGTCTGAATCTACGTATTTGTATGTGATTTGTCTCTTTCACACGTATTTGTATGTGTTTTTATCTCTCCCATTCTTTTTGCTTGTGTTTCTGGTCAGGCGTTTGCCTATTCCAATGCATGTCTTTCTCGGCTTGTGTGTCGGAATCTACGTATTTTTATGTGTTTTTGTCTCTCTCACTCTTTTTGGCTGTGTGTTTGGACGGGTGTTTGTTTATTCCAATGCATGTTTTTCTCGGTTTGTATGTCTGAATCTACGTATTTGTATGTGTTATTGTCTCTCTCAATACCCTTTTTGCTTGTGTATCTGGACGGGTGTTTCCTTATTCCAGTATATGTCTTTCTCGGTTTTGTGTCTGATTACACGTATTTGTATATGTTTTTGTCTCTCTCACTCTTTTTGCTTGTGTGTCTGGGCGGGTGTTTGCTTATTCCAATGCATATCTTTTTCTGTTTGTATGTCTGAATCTACTTATTTGTATCTTTTTTTGTCTTTCTCATCCTTTTTGCCGGCGTATCTGGGTGGGTGTTTGCTTATTCCAGTACATGTCCTTCTCGGTTTGTGTGTCTGAATCGACATATTTATATGCATTTTTGTCTCTCTCACTCTTTTTGCTTGTGTGTGTCTGGGTCGGTGTTTGCTTATTCCAATGCATTTCTTTCTCGGTTTGTGTGTCTGAATCTACGTATTTGTATGGGTTTTTGTCTCTCTCACTCTTTTTGCCTTTGTTTCTGGGCGAGTGTTTGCTTATTCCAATGCTTGTCTTTCCCGGTTTGTGTGTCTGAATCTACGTATTTATATGTGTTTTGTCTCTCTCACACGTATTTGTATGTGGTTTTGTCTCTCTCATTCTTTTTGCTTGTGTGTCTGGTCAGGCGTTTGCTTATTCCAATGCATGTCTTTCTCGGCTTGTATGTCTGAATCTACGTATTTGTATGTGTTTTTGTCTTTCTCACTCTTTTTGCCTGTGTGTCTGGGCGGGTGTTTGTTTATTCCAGTGCATGTCTTTCTCGGCTTGTGTGTCTGAATCTACATGTTTGTATGTGTTTTTGTCTCTCCCACTCTTTTTTGCCTGTGTGTCTGGGCGGGTGTTTGCTTATTCCAATGCATGTGTTTATTTGTTTATGGGTCTGAATCTACATATTTTTATGTGTTTTAGTTTCTTTCATTCTTTTTGCTTGTTTGTCTGGGCAGGTGTTTGCTTATTCCAATGCATGTCTTTTTCATTGTGTGTGTCTAAATCTACGTATTTGTGTGTGTTTTTGTCTCTCTCAATCTTTTTGCCTGTGTGTCTGGGCGGGTGTTTGCTTATTCCAATGCATTTCTTTCTCGGTTTGTGTGTTTGAATCTACGTATTTGTATGTGTTTTTGTCTCTCTCACTGTTTTTGCCTGTGTGTCTGGGAGGATGTTTGCTTATTCCAATGCATGTCTTTCTCGGTTTGTATGTCTGAATATACGTATTTGTATGTGTTTTTGTCTTTCTCACTTTTTTTGCCTGTGTGTCTGGGCAGGTGTTTTTTTATTCCAATTCAATGTGAATTTTTTATGTTTTAAGTATTTTTCATGTCATTCTAAGAGATGTTAAAAAAAAAAGTTAAAAAAAACATGTTAAAAAGAAAAGGTGAATAATTTCGAAGTCAAAAAAAAAAAATTTGTTCAAAAAGAAAGAAAAAAAGTGCTACTACAAACAATATTTTTCTCATAGTAAAAGTCACGACTGACATTTCTATATCATTCTCATTTTGAATTTAGAAAATATTAAATCTGTTTTTTTTTATGTTTTAAGTATGTAAGATGTCATTCTAAGAGATGTAAAAAAAAATTGAAAAAAATGTAAAAAACAAATGGTCACTACAAAAATTATTTTTCTAATGGTAAAAGTCGCGGCACACATATCTATATCATTCCCATTTTGCAGTTGGAAAATATTAAATGAGCATTTTTTATTGTTTAAGTATGTTTCTTGTCATTCTAAGAGATGTAAAAAAAAAGTTGAAAAAAATAAAGAAAAGTTGGGGGTGGGGGCAGGTTGGGGAGGGGGCTGGACGGGGTTGAGGGAGGGAGGGGTGTAGGGATAGGGATATATATATATATATATATATATATATATATATATATATATATATATATATATATATATATATATATATATATATATATATATATATATATATATATATATATATATATATATATATATATATATATATATATATATATATATATATATATATATATATATATATATATATATATATATATATATATATAAGTAGAAAGGCCTCAATTGATCGTGTCAGTACACCAAATATGGGCATGGAATCCCTAGGGAGAACACGTGGTTAATCGAATTTGACAGTTTCCGAGAACTTGATTGCGTAATCGATTGGGAATTTGGAACACCTTTGCTGTCAATCATTAATCAAATTGTTTCCAGGCGAAGTCTACTAATGTCTTTGATGTATTTCCAAGGAGAATTGTTACTGGAAGTTTATTAATATCTTTGGAGTTCTACCAAAAGAATTGTTTCCGAGCGAATGTTTTGATCTTAGAGACGAAGAGAATTACGCGGGAAAAGGTTTCCCAGTAATTTGAAATGTGACAGCGCAGAGATGCCAAAAACAAAAGGAACATGCAGAAATTATGTTTAGGGGTTATTTGGGCAAAACCGTTTTAGACATTTTAGGGAATTATTTCGGCGAAACAGTTAGAGACATTTTAAAAGATGTTTTAGAAGAGGATTTGAGGGTGAAACTCTGTGGTCGTTATACTACACAAGTTCCATTTGAACAGTGTTCTGAGGTCCTCTACCCCAACCTCAAAGGGTCCTCATACCCCACTTCAACCCCGAAGGAAGCCCCCGGTCCTCAAAGGTCTCCCAGGCTCCCAAAGGGCCCCCGGATCCCCAATGTTATGTTGTTATGTTATGTTATGCTATGTTATGTTATGTTATGTTATGTTATGTTATGTTATGTTATGCTATGTTATGCTATGTTATGTTATGTTATGTTATGTTATCCTATGTTATGTTATGTTATGTTATGTTATGTTATGCTATGTTATGTTATGTTATGCTATGTTATGTTATGTTATTTTATGTTATGTTATGATTATGTTATGTTATGCTATGTTATGTTATGTTGTTATTTTATGTTATGTTATGTTATGTTATGTTATACCTTTCAAAAGACATTTCAGAGCAAGTTCCTTTCTTTGTTATGTTATGCTATATTACGTTATGTTATGTTATGTTATGTTATGTTATATTATGTTATGTAATGTTACGTTATGTTATGTTATGTTATACGTTTCAAAAGACATTTCAGAGCAAGTTATTTTCTTAATGTCCATCCTAAACCCATTTTACAAGTTGAAATGGGTGAAACCGTTTTAGGCATTTTAGGGAATTATTTCGGCGAAACAGTTAGAGACATTTTAAAAGATGATTTTAGAAGATGTTTTAGAAGAGGATTTGAGGGTGAAACTCTGTGGTCGTTTTAATACACAAGTTCCATTTGAACAGTGTCGTGAGGTCCCCGACCCCAATCCCCAAGGCCCCCTGGTCCCCCTAATGCCCCTCGAGCCCCCAAAGACCACCGGAAGCCCATCCCCCCATTTTTTAAAAATAATTTTTGAATTTTCTTAACATAGTATTTTTTTAACTTTTTTACGTATCTTAAAATGACATGAAATATGCTTACGGCTCTACCAATCGTACACTGTGCTTGTTCATAGACACGACGCGGCTTTCCCGCTGGTACTCTACATAATATCTATTAAAAAGGTCAGAGATGTAAGAAAAAGAATTTTTAGAGATAATGATACTACTAGCAGGCTCAATTTTTCTTAGAAGATAGAAAATTTCAAGTTCTTTCCTGAATTTTACCAAAGTATAGAATTCAATTTAAGTTTCACCAGAGAAAACTAAAAGCTTCCGATCCAGTGTCAGATTCATCAAGATACACAAAATATAAAGTTCACTTCTAAATTGTTCCGTAAAAGATAGAAAAAGTTATACTATGATAGTGATTATTTTATATGGAAATAAAAAATTTCACTTTAATTCTAAATTTTCTTAAATTCAATTCCGACCTTTCTTAAAGAGTCAAATTTAAAGTTCTGTTCCAAATATTTTCCCGGAAGAAGAAAAGTTCAATTTCGATTCTGAGTTTTCTCAATGAAAATGAAATAAGTTATTGATCGTTTCTATTTTCCCAAAATAATATTAAAATTTTCCACTTCAGTTCAGATTTTTGTCAAACAGATGAAAAAATTTAAAATACTGTTCCAAATTTTTCATAGAAGATAGAAAAGTTCAAGTTCTCCTCTGAATTTTACCAAAGAACATAATTCAATTCTAATTTCTCCAGAGAAAATAAAAAGCTTCCACATCAGTTTTAAGTTCACCAAGACATAAAAAATTTAAGTTCAGTTCTAAATTTTTCCATAGAAGATAGGAAAAGTTATACTATGATTGTGATTATTTTCAATGAAGATAAAAAGTTTCACTTTAATTCTAAATTTTCTTAAATTCAGTTCCGACTTTTCTCAAAGCGATGAAAAAATTTAAAGTTCTGTTCCAAATATTTCTCCGGAAGAAGAAAAGTCCCAAGACATAAAAAATTTAAAGTTCACTTCTAAATTTTTCCGTAGAAGATAGGAAAAGTAATACTATGATTATGATTATTTTCCATGAAGATAAAAAGTTTCACTTTAATTCTAAATTCTCTTAAATCTTAAAATGACATGAAATATGCTTACGGCTCTACCAATCGTAATCTGTGCTTGTTCATAGACACGAAATGGCTTTCCCACTGGTACTCTATGGCAGGTTATCGATTCTAGCTAGTTTATTGCATGCATTAAATCTGTATTTCTTATCTAGTGGAAGGATAAACACACATTTCATATCTGTAGAAAAGTGAAGATGAATTATTTAACAAAAGTATGTGCATATGATAAAATCATCGTCGTGTTGAATGCTGAAAAGGAGGAATACATGAACTATGAAACGAGTGCAAGTGGTAACACTATTGGAAATGTATGCATGCGTTGTCATGACAGCGAGAAGTTAGATTTCTTTGGACTATCGAAATCATTCAACATTGCTCAAGGTGGATATACGAGAGTGAGAGCACCAGAGATGATAGTGCTAAAGGCAATGCCAACTTAAAAATAATTGTCGATAATCGGGGACAACTCGTTGCTAATGCTTCTGGTAGCACGATACCTATTGATAGATCCTATTCCCATCGTTCTGGTATTAGCATTCAAATGAAAGCAAACAGGAAAAGAAAGGCCTACTGCTGCACTAGTGTAATAAATCATATCATGTCTACCTTCCAGAACTGTTACCTGTGTAAAAATAATGTGACAATAGACAGTGAAATCGCAGGCAGAATAAAAAGTACATTAGCAGACAATATCATCAATGAATATAAATATGAATTGACGGAAAGTGAAGCGCAAGTGTACTAATAATGTATAATAATGTATTTAACATATTTTTATATTAATATTCTACATGTCGATATTTCATTAAAATATCTAATGCATTATTTTGTTAAGTGTTCATTATTTTTAGGGTATGCTAGAACGTCAAACGTTCAGAATATCTATTAAAAAGGTCAGAGATGTATGAAAAATAATTTTAGAGATAATGATACTACTAGCAGGCTCAATTTTACATAGAAGATAGAAAATTTCAAGTTCTCTTCTGAATTTTACCAAAGAACACAATTCAATTCTAATTTCACCAGAGAAAATAAAAAGCTTCCTTTTTAGTTTTAAGTTCACCAAGACATAAAAAATTTAAAGTTCACTTCTAAATTTTTCCGTAGAAAATAGGAAAAGTTATACTATGATTGTGATTATTTCCATGAAGATAAAAATTTTCATTTTAATTCTAAATTTTCTTAAATTCAATTCCGACCTTTCTAAAAGAGTCAAATTTAAATATCTGCTACAAATATTTTCCCAGAAGAAAAAAAGGCCCAATGCATAAAAAATTTAAAGTTCACTTCTAAATTTTTCCGTAGAAGATAGGAGAAGTTATATCAAGATTGTGATTATTTTTTATGATGATAAAAAGTTTCACTTTAATTCTAAATTTTCTTAAATTCAGTTCTGACCTTTCTCAAAGAGATGAAAAAATTTAAAGTTCTGTTCCAAATATTTCCCCGGAAGAAGAAAATTTCAACTTCAATTCTGAATTTTCTCAATGAAAATGAAATAAGTTATTGATCAATTCTATTTTCTCAAAATAATATAAAATTTTCCACTTCAATTCAGATTTTTCTCAGAGATGAAAAAATTTAAAATATTGTTCCAACTTTTTCTTAGAAGATAGAAAAGTTCAAGTTCTACTCTGAATTTTACCAAAGAACATAATTCAATTCTATTTTCTCCAGAGAAAATAAAAAGCTTCCACTTCAGTTTTAAGTTCACCAAGACATAAAAAATTAAAAATTCAGTTCTCAAAGGTATGAAAAAATTTTGAAGTTGGTTACAAAATAGTATTAGAATAAGTAAAGTATCAAGCCCTATACAGAGTTTTACCAAAAAACACAATTCACTTATATCTCTACCAGAGAAAATAAAAAGCTTAAGTGGTGGCTGCATTTACGCACCTTCGAACAAAATTTAAGATTCAGTTCTAAATTTTTACATAGAAGATAAGAAAAGTTATACTATGATTATGATTATTTTCCATGAAGATAAAAAGTTTCACTTTAATTCTAAATTTTCTTATATTCAGTTCTGACTTTTCACATAGGGATAAAAAAATTTAAAGTTCCGTACTAAATTTTTATTAGAAAATAGAAAAGTTCAAGTTCTCTTCTGAATTTTACCAAAGAACACAATTCAATTCTAATTTCACCAAAGAAAATAAAAAGCTTCCACTTCAGCTTTAAGTTCACCAAGACATAAAAAATTTTTCCGTAGAAGATAGGAAAAGTTATACCACGTTTGTGTATTATTTTTTATGAAGATAAAAAGTTTCACTTTAATTCTAAATTTTCTTAAATTCAGTTCCGACCTTTCTCAAAGAGATGAAAAAATTTAAAGTTCTGTTCCAAATATTTTCCCAGAAGAAGAAAAGTTCAACTTCAATTCTGAATTTATTTAATGAAAATGAAATAAGTTATTGATCATTTTATTTTCCCAAAATAATATAAAAATTTTCCAATTCAGTTCAGATTTTTCTCAAAGAGATAAAAATTTAAAATACTTCCAAATTTTTCATAGAAGATAGAAAAGTTCAAGTTCTCTTCTGAATTTTACCAACGAACACAATTCATTTCTAATTTCTCCAGAGACAATAAAAAGCTTCCACTTCAGTTTTAAGTATCAAGACATAAAAAATTTAAAGTTCTGTTCTAAATTTTTCCGTAGAAGATAGGAAAAGTTATACTATGATTGTGATTACTTTCCACCCACAACTTTACAACTTTTCACCCACAACTTTTCACCCACAACTTTACTTTACAGCTTTTTTAATGCCCCCACACTAAGCAATACTTTTCAAGACATTTCACATAAAGTTAATTATTTAATTTACTTCCTAAAACTATTTTACAAGTCGAAGTACCCATCCTTTTTACACACAACTTTACTTTAGAGATTTTTTGAATTCTCCAACACCAAGCAATATTTTTCAAAAGGCATTCCAGAACAATTATTTTTCTTAATGTCCTTCCTAAACCCATTTTACAAGTTGAAGTATCCATCCTTTTCACCCACAACTTTACTATACTGCCTTTTTGAATGCTCCAACACCAAGCAATACTTTTCAAATGGCATTTCAGAAAATTTTATTTTATTAATGTCCTTCCTAAACCCATTTTCAAGTTGATGTTCCCATCCTTTTCACCCACAACTTTACTTTACAGCTTTTTGAATGCCCCAACACCAAGCAATACTTTTCAAAAGACATTTCAGAACCAGTTCCTTTCTTAATGTCCCTCATAAAACCTTTTTACAAGTTGAAGTACCCATCCTTTTCACCATAACTTTACTTTACAGCTTTTTGAATGTTCCAACACCAAGCAATACTTTTCAAAAGACATTTCAGAACAATTTTTTTCTTAATGTCCCTCCTAAACCCATTTTACAAATTGAAGCATCCATCCTTTTCACCCACAACTTTACTATACTGCCTTTTCGAATACTCCAACACCAAGCAATAATTTTCAAAGGGCATTTCAGAACAATTTCTTTTCTTAATGTCCTTCCTAAACCCATTTTACAATTTAAAGTTCCCATCCTTTTCACCCACAAATTTACTATACTGCATTTTGAATGCCCAAACAACAAATCAATACTTTTCAAAGGCTTTTCAGAAAAATTTCTTTTCTTAATATTCTTCCTAAGCCCATTTTACAAATTGAACTACCCATCCTTTTCACACACAACTTTACTTTACAGCCTTTTGAATTCACCAACACCAAGCAATACTTTTCAAATGTATTTCAGAACAAGTTCTTTCCATAATGTCCATCCTAAACCCATTTTACAAGTTGAAGTACCCATCCTTTTCACCCACAACTTTACTTTACAGTTTTTTGAATGCCCAACACCAAGCAATACATTTCAAAGGCATTTCAGAACAATTTCTTTTCTTAATGTCCGTCCTAAACCCATTTTACAAATTGAAGTACTCATCCTTTTCAATACAAGTTTACTTTACAGCTTTTTAAATGATCCAACAACAAACAATACTTTTCAAAAGGCATTTCAGAACAAGTTCTTTTCTTAATGTCCATCCTAAACCCTTTTTACAAGTTGAAGTAGCCATCCTTTACAACCACAACTTTACTTTACTGCCTTTTTGAATGCTCCAACACCAAGCAATACTTTTCAAAAGGCATTTCAGAACAAGTTCTTTTCTTAGTGACCGTCCTAAGCCCATTTTACAAGTTGAAGTACTCATCTTTTTCACCCACAACTTTACTTTACAGCTTTTGAATGCTCCAACACCAAGAAATACTTTTCAAAGGCATTTCAGAACAAGTTCTTTTCTTAATGTCCCTCCTAAACCCCTTTTACAAGTTGAAGTACTCATCCTTTTCACCACAACTTTACTATACTGCTTTTTTGAATGCTCCAACACCAAGGAATACTTCTCAAATGGTATTTCAGAACAAGTTATTTTCTTAATGTCCTTCCTAAACCCATTTTACAGGTTGAAGTTCCCATCCTTTTCACCCGCAACTATACTTTAGAGCTCTTGAATGCCACAACACCAAGCAATACCTTTCAAAGGGCATTTCAGAACAAGTTCTTTTCTTAAATTCCCTCCTAAACCCATTTTACAAGTTGAAGTACCCATCCTTTTCACCCACGACTTTACTTTACAGCTTTTGAATGCCCCAACACCTAGCAATACTTTTCAAAAGGCATTTCAGAACCAGTTCCTTTCTTAATGTACCTCCTAAACCCATTTTACAAGTTCAAGTACTCATCCTTTCCACCAAAACTTTACTATACTACCTTTTTGAATGCTCCAACACCAATAAACACTTCTCAAAAGACATTTCAGAAAATGTACTTATCATTATTTCCTTCCCAAGCACATTTTACAAGTTGAAGTACCACTCATTTTAACACATAACTGTACATTGCAGCTTTTTGAGTGCCCAGACAAACGACAATACTTTTCAAAGGGCTTTTCATAAAGAGTTCTGTTCTTAATACCCTTCCTGAGCTTATTTTAAAAATTGAACTAACCATCCTTTACACCCACAACTTTACTTTACAGCCTTTTGAATGCGCCAACACCAAGCAATACTTTTCAAATGCATTTCAGAACAAGTTCTTTTCATAATGTCCATCCTAAACCCATTTTAAAAGTTGAAGTACCCATCCTTTTCACCCACAACTTTACTTTACAGTTTTTTGAATGCCCAACACCAAGCAATACATTTCAAATGCATTTCAGAACAAGTTCTTTTCTTAGTGACCGTCCTAAACCCATTTTACAAATTGAAGTACACATCCTTTTCACCCACAACTTTACTTTACAGCTTTTTGAATGCTCCAACATCAAACAATACTTTTCAAAAGGCATTTCAGAACAAGTTCTTTTCTTAATGTCCCTCCTAAACCCATTTTACAAATTGAAGCTCCCATCCTTTTCACCCACAACTATACTTTACGGCTTTTTGAATGCTCCAACACCAGGCAATACTTTTCAAAAGGCATTTAACAACAAGTTCTTTTCTTAATGACCGTCCTAAACCCATTTTACAAATTGAAGTACTCATCCTTTTAACCCACAACTTTACTTTACAGCTTTTGAATGCTCCAAAACCAAGCAATACTTTTCAAAGGGCATTTCAGAACCAGTTCTTTTCTTAATGTCCCTCCTTAACCCATTTTACAAGTTTAAGTACCCATCCTTTTCACCACAACTTTACTATACTGCTTTTTTGAATGCTCCAACACCAAGCAATACTTCTCAAATGGCATTTCAGAACAAGCTATTTTCTTAATGTCCTTCCTAAACCCATTTTACAGGTTGAAGTTCCCATCCTTTTCACCCGCAACTATACTTTAGAGCTCTTGAATGCCACAACACCAAGCAATACCTTTCAAAGGGCATTTCAGAACAAGTTCTTTTCTTAAATTCCCTCCTAAACCCATTTTACAAGTTGAAGTACCCATCCTTTTCACCCACAACTTTACTTTACAGCTTTTGAATGCCCCAACACCTAGCAATACTTTTCAAAAGGCATTTCAGAACCAGTTCCTTTCTTAATTTACCTCCTAAACCCATTTTACAAGTTGAAGTACTCATCCTTTCCACCAAAACTTTACTATACTGCTTTTTTGAATGCTCCAACACCAAGCAATACTTCTCAAATGGCATTTCAGAACAAGTTATTTTCTTAATGTCCTTCCTAAACCCATTTTACAAGTTGAAGTTCCCATCCTTTTCACCCGCAACTATACTTTACAGCTCTTGAATGCCACAACACCAAGCAATACTTTTCAAATGACATTTCAGAACCAGTTCTTTTCTCAATGTCTCTCCTAAACCAATTTTACAAGTTGAAGTACCCATTCTTTTCACCCACAACTTTACTTTACAGCTTTTGAATGCCCCACCACCTAGCAATACTTTTCAAAAGGCATTTCAGAACCAGTTCCTTTCTTAATATCCCTCCTAAAACCATTTTACAAGTTGAAGTACACATCCTTTTCACCACAACTTTACTTTACAACTTTTTTTCTTAATGTCCCTCCTAAACCCATTTTACAAGTTGAAGTACCCATCTTTTTCATCCCAGAACTATACTTCACGGCTTTTTGAATGCCCCAACACCAAGCAATACTTTTCAAAAGGCATTTCAGAACAATTTCTTTTCTTAATGTCCTTCCTAAACCAATTATACAAGTTGAAGTACCCATCCTTTTCACCCACAACTTTACTATACTGCCTTTTTGAATGCTCCAACACCAAGCAATACTTTTCAAATGGAAATTAATTTCAAGGGAAATTAAGAAAAGAAATTGTTCTGAAATATCTTTTGAAAAGTATTGCTTGGTGTTGTGGCATTCAAGAGCTGTAAAGTATAGTTGCGGGTGAAAAGGATGGGAACTTCATCATGTAAAATGGGTTTAGGAAGGACACTAAAAAAATAACTTGTTCTGAAATGCCATTTGAGAAGTATTGCTTGGTGTTGGAGCATTCAAAAAGCAGTATAGTAAAGTTGTGGTGAAAAGGATGAGTACTTCAACTTCTAAAATGGGTTTAGGAGGGACATTAAGAAAATAACTTGTTCTGAAATGTATTTGGAAAGTATTGCTTGGTGTTGGAGCATTCAAAAGCTGTAAAGTAAAGTTGTGGTTAAAAGAATGAGTACTTTAACTTGTAAAATGGGTTTAGGAGGGATATTAAGAAAGGAACTGGTTCTGAAATGCCTTTTCAAAAGTATTGCTAGGTATCGTGGCATTCAAAACCTGTAAAGTAAAGTTGTGGATGAAAAGGATGGGTATTTCAACTTGTAAAATGGGTTTAGGAGGGACATTAAGAAAAAAACTTGTTCTGAAATGTCTTTTAAAAAGTATTGCTTGGTGTTGTGCCATTCAAGAGCTGTAAAGTATAGTTGCGGGTGAAAAGGATGGGAACTTCAACATGTAAAATGGATTTAGGATGGAAATTAAGAAAATAACTTGTTCTGAAATTCCATTTGAGAAGTATTGCTTAGTGTTGGAGCATTCAAAAAAGCAGTATAGTAAAGCTGTGGTGAAAAGGATGAGTACTTCAACTTGTAAAGGGAGTTTAGGTGGGACACTAATAAAAGAATTTGTTCTGAAATGCCTTTGAAAAGTATTGCATGGTTTTGGAGCACTCAAAAGCTATAAAGTAAAGTTGGGGGTTAAAAGGATGAGTACTTCAACTTTTAAAATGGGCTTAGGAGTGTGGTTAAGAAGGGAACTTGTTGTGAAATGCCTTTAGAAAAGTATTGCTTGGTGTTGGGGCATTCAAAAAGCTGTAAAGTAAAGTTGTGGGTTAAAAGGATAAGTAGTTCAACTTGTAAAATGGGTTTAGGAAGGACATTAAGAAAAGAACTTGTTCTGAAATGCCCTTTGAAACGTATTGCTTGGTGTTGGAGCATTCAAAAAGCTGTAAAGTAAAGTTGTGGGTGAAAAGGATAGGGTACTTCAATTTTTAAAATGGGTTTAGGACGGTCACTAAGAAAAGAACTTGTTCTGAAATGCCTTTGAAAAGTATTGCTTGGTGTTGGGCATTCAAAAAGATGTAAAGTAAAGTTTTGGGTGAAAAGGATGGGTACTTCAACTTGTAAAATGGGTTTAGGATAGACATTATGAAAAGAACTTGTTCTAAAATGCATTTGAAAAGTATTGCTTGGTGTTGGCGCATTCAAAAGGCTGTAAAGTAAAGTTGTGTGTGAAAAGGATGGGAACTTCCACTTGTAAAATAGGTTTAGGAAGGGTATTAAGAAAAGTACTTGTTCTGAAATGTCTTTTGAAAAGTATTGCGGGGTCTTTGAGCAATAGAAATATTTGTATAGTAAATTTGTGGATAAAAAGATTGGATGATTAAACATGTACTATGGGTTTAGGAGGGATATTCAGAAAAAATTTTGTACTAAACCACCATTTTTGTAATAAGACTTCGTGTTGGAGAGCTCAAAAAGCTGTAAAGTAAAGTTGTGGTGAAAAAGATGGGTACTTTAACTTGTAAAGAGGTTTTATGAGGGACATTTAGAAACGAACTGGTTCTGAAATGTCTTTTGAAAATTTGTTCTAGGTGTTTGGGCATATCAAAATGATCTACTTAATGTTGTTTGTGAAACAGTTTGTTCCCTAAACTCTTTAAATAGTCTTAGGTGGGGCATTATGAATTTTGAAGTTTATGAGCATCTACTTGAGAAGTATTTAGTGTTGTTGGAATAATCTAGAAGGCGGTCTATAACATCTGAGGGTGAAACGGGTTGAAGGTTTAACTTGTAAAATGGGTTAAGGAGGGATATTAAGAAAACAAATTGTTCTGAAATGCCTTTGTGAAAAGGATGAGTACTTCACCTTGTAAAAAGGGTTTAGGAGGGACATTAAGAAAAGAACTTGTTCTGAAATGCCTTTGAAAAGTATTGTTTGGTGTTGGAGCATTCAAAAGCTGTAAAGTAAAGTTGTGGGTTGAAAAGGATGGGTACTTCAACTTGTAAAATGGGTTTAGGAGGGACATTAAGAAAGGAACTGGTTCTGAAATGCCTTTTGAAAAGTATTGCTAGGTGTTGGGGCATTCAAAAGCTGTAAAGTAAAGTTGTGGGTGAAAAAGATGCGTACTTCAACTTGTAAAATGGGTTTAGGAGGGACATTACGAAAGACCTTGTTCTGAAATGTCTTTTGAAAAGTATTGCTTGGTGTTGTGGCATTCAAGAGCTGTAAAGTATAGTTGCGGGTGAAAAGGATGGGAACTTCAACATGTAAAATGGGTTTCAAATGGAATTTCAGAACAAGTTATTTTCTTAATGTCCTTCCTAAACCCATTTTACAAGTTGAAGTTCCCATCCTTTCCACCCACAACTTTACTTTACAGCTTTTTGAATGCCCCAACACCAAGCATTACTTTTCAAAAGGCATTTCAGAACCAGTTCCTTTCTTAATGTCCCTCATTAAACCGTTTTACATGCTTAAGTACCTATCCTTTTCACTACGACTTTACTTTACAGCTTTTTGAATTCTCCAACAGCAAACAATGCTTTTCAAAAGGCATTTCAGAAGATTTTCTTTTCCTAATATCCTTCCTAAACCCATTTTACAAGTTGAAGTACCCATCCTTTTCACCCGCAACTTTACTATACTGCCATTTTGAATGCTCCAACACCAAGCAATACTTTTCAAATGGCATTTCAGAACAAGTTATTTTCTTAATGTCCTTCCTAAACCCATTTTACAAGTTGAAGTTCCCATCCTTTTCACCCAAAACTTTACTTTACAGCTTTTTGAATGCCCCAACACCAAGCAATAATTTTCAAAAGGCATTTCAGAACAAGTTCCTTTCTTAATGTCCCTCATAAAACCTTTTTAAATTTTGAAGTACCCATCCTTTTCACCACAACTTTACTTTACAGCTTTTTGAATGCTCCAACACCAAGCAATACTTTTCAAAAGGCATTTCAGAACAATTTCCTTTCTTAATGTCCCTCCTAAACCCATTTTACAAGTTGAAGTACCCATCCTTTTCACCCACAACTTTACTATACTGCCTTTTTGAATGCTCCAACATCAAGCAATACTTTTCAAATGGCATTTCAGAACAAGTTATTTTCTTAATGTCCTTCTCAAACCCATTTTACAAGTTGAAGTTCCCATCCTTTTCACCCCAACTTTACTTTACAGGTTTTTGATTTCCCCAATGCCAGGAAATACTTTTTAAAAGGCATTTCAGAACAAGTTCTTTTCATAATATCCCTCCTAAACCCATTTTACAAATTTAAGTACCATCCTTTTAACCCCCTAATTTACTTTAAAGCCTTTTGAATGCGCCAGCACCAAAAAATAATTTTCAAATGCCTTTAAGAACAAGTTCTTTCCAAAAGTTTCATCCTAAATCTATTTTAAATGATAAAATATCAATTCTTTTCAACCACAACTTTACTTTACAGCTTTTTGAATGCCCAACACCAAGTAATACTTTTAAAAGATATTTCAGAACAAGTTCTTTTCTTAGTGACCGTCCTAAACCCATTTTAGAAATTGAAGTACCCTATCATTTTCACCCACAACTTTACTTTACAGCTTTTTGAATTCTCCAACACCAAGCAATACTTTTCAAAGGGCATTTCACAACAAGTTCTTTTCTTAATGTCCTTCCTAAACCCATTTTACAAGTTGAAGTACTTATCATTTTAACCCACAACTTTACTTTACAGCTTTTTGAATGCCCCAACACCAAGCAATACTTTTCAAAAGGCATTTCACAACAATTCCCTTTCGTAATATCACTCCTAAGCCCATTTTACAAGTTTAAGTACTCATCCTTTTAACC
This sequence comes from Artemia sp. Qi Xiang Cuo, assembly GCF_049724085.1. Taxonomy (NCBI): domain Eukaryota; kingdom Metazoa; phylum Arthropoda; class Branchiopoda; order Anostraca; family Artemiidae; genus Artemia; species Artemia sp. Qi Xiang Cuo. Next base: position 80,816 of record NW_028300739.1, read on the forward strand.
CACAACTTTACTTTACAGCTTTTGAATGCTCCAACACCTAACAATACTTTTCAAAGGCATTTCAGAACAAGTTCTTTTCTTAATGTCCCACCTAAACCCATTTTACAAGTTGAAGTACCCATCCTTTTCACCATAGCTTTACTATACTGCTTTTTTGAATGCTCCAACACCAAGCAATACTTTTCAAATGGCATTTTAGAACAAGTTATTTTCTTAATGTCCTTCCTAAACCCATTTTACAAGTTGAAGTACCCCTCTTTTTCACCCGCAACTATACTTTACAGCTCTTGAATGCCACAACACCAAGCAATACTTTTCAAAAGGCATTTCAGAACCAGTTCCTTTCTTAATGTCCCTCCTAAACCCTTTTTACAAGTTGAAGTACCCATCATTTTCACCACAACTTTACTTTACAGCTTTTTGAATGCTCCAACACCAAGCAATACTTTTCAAAAGGCATTTCAGAACAATTTCCTTTCTTAATGTCCCTCCTAAGCCCATTTTACAAGTTGAAGTACCCATCCTTTTCACCCACAACTTTACTATACTGCCTTTTTGAATGCTCCAAAACCAAGAAATACTTTTCAAACGGCATCTCAGAACAAGTTATTTTCTTAATGTCCTTCTTAGACCCATTTTACAAGTTGAAGTTCCCATTCTTTTAACCCCCAACTTTACATTGCAGCTTTTTGAATTCCCCAAGACCCGGCAATAATTTTTAAAAGGCATTTCAGAAGAAGTTCTTTTCATAATATCCCTCCTAAACCTATTTTACAAATTGAAGTACCCATACTTTTCACACATAACTTTACTTTACAGCCTTTTGAATGCGCCAACACCAAACAATACTTTTCAAATGCATTTCAGAACAACTACTTTTCATAATATCCATCCTAAACCCATTTTACAAGTTGAAGTACCCATCCTTTTCACCCACAACTTTACTTTACAGCTTTTGAATGCCCAACACCAAGCAATACTTTTCAAAGGCATTTCAGAACAAGTTCTTTTCTTAGTGACCGTCCTAAACCCACTTTACAAATTGAAGTACCCATCCTTTTCACCCACAACTTTACTTTACAGCTTTTTGAATTCTCCAACACCAAGCAATACTTTTCAAAGGGCATTTCAGAACAAGTTCTTTACTTAATGTCCTTCCTAAACCCATTTTACAAGTTGAACTACTTATCCTTTTAACCCACAACTTTACTTTACAGCTTTTTGAATGCCCCAACACCAAGCAATACTTTTCTAAAGGAATTTCACAACAAGTCCCTTTCTTAATATCACTCCTAATCCCATTTTACAAGTTTAAGTACTCATCTTTTTAACCCACAACTTTACTTTACAGCTTTTGAATGCTCCAACACCTAACAATACTTTTCAAAGGAATTTAAGAACAAGTTCTTTTCTTAATGTCCCTCCTAAACCCATTTTACAAGTTGAAATAATCATCCTTTTCACTACAGCTTTACTATACTGCTTTTTTGAATGCTCCAACACCAAGCAATACTTCTCAAATGGCATTTCAGAACAAGTTCTTTTCTTAATGTCCCTCCTAAACCCAATTTACAAGTTGAAGTATCCATCCTTTTCACCCACAACTTTACTTTACAGCTTTTGAATGCCCCAACCCCTAGCAATACTTTTCAAAAGGCATTTCAGAACCAGTTCCTTTCTTAATGTCCCTCCTAAACCCATTTTACAAGTTGAAGTACTCATCCTTTTAACCCACAATTTTACTTTAAAGCTTTTGAATGCTCCAACACCTAGCAACACTTTTCAAAAGGAATTTAAGCACAAGTCCTTTCCTTAATGTCCCTCCTAAACTCATTTTACAAGTTGAAGTACTCATCCTTTTCACCATAACTTTTCTATACTGCTTTTTTGAATGCTCCAACACCAAGCAATACTTCTCAAATGGCATTTCAGAACAAGTTCTATTCTTAATGTCCCTCCTAAACCCATTTTACAAGTTGAAGTATCCATCCTTTTCACCCACAACTTTACTTTACAGCTTTTGAATGCCCCAACACCTAGCAATACTTTTCAAAAGGCATTTCAGAACAATTTCCTTTCTTAATGTCCCTCCTAAACCCATTTTACAAGTTGAAGTACTCATCCTTTTAACCCACATCTTTACTTTACAGCTTTTGAATGCTCCAACACCAAGCAATACTTTTCAAATGCATTTCAGAACAAGTTGTTTTCTTAATGTCCCACCTAAACCCATTTTACAAGTTGAAGTACTCATCCTTTTCACCATAACTTTACTATACTGCTTTTTTGAATGCTCCAACACCATGCAATACTTCTCAAATGACATTTCAGAACAAGTTATTTTCTTAATGTCCTTCCTAAACCCATTTTACAAGTTGAAGTTCCCATCCTTTTCACCCACAACTATACTTTACAGCTCTTGAATGCCACAACACGAAGCAATACTTTTCAAAAAACATTTCAGGACAAGGTCTTTTCTTAATGTCCCTCCTAAACCCATTTTACAAGTTGAAGTACCCATCCTTTTCACCCACAAATTAATTTTACAGCTTTTGAATGCCCCAATACCTAGCAATACTTTTCAAAAGGCATTTCAGAACCAGTTCCTTTCTTAATGTCCCTCCTAAACCCATATTACAAGTTGAAGTACTCATCCTTTTCACCCACAACTTTACTTTACAGCTTTTTCGAATGCTCCAACACCAAGCAATACTTTTCAAAAGACATTTCAGAACAATTTCTTTTCTTAATGTCCTTCCTACACCCATTTTAAAAATTGAAGTACCCATCCTTTTCACACACAACTTTACTATACTGCTTTTTTGAATACCCCAACACCAAGCAATACTTTTCAAAGGACATTTCAGAACAAGTTCTTTTCATAATGTCCATCCTAAACCCATTTTACAAGTTGAAGTATTAGATTAGGTTAGGTTAAGTCAGGTTAGGTAAGTTAGGTTAGGTTAGCTAAGTTAGGTTAGCTTAGGTTAGCTAGTAAACATCTCTCCATGTTTAAGTTAGGTTAGTTTAGGTTGGGCTAGATTAAGTTATGTTAGGTTAGGTTAAGTTAGGTTAGGTTAGACTACGTCCGCGCGCGCACGTAAGCGAACCTAACTTAACCCAACTTAACCTAACCTAACATAACTTAATCTAGCCTCACCTAACCTAACTTAAACATGGAGAGATGTTTACTAGCTAACCTAACCTAACTTAGCTAACCTAACCTAACTTACCTAACCTGACTTAACCTAACCTAATCTAATACTTCAACTTGTAAAATGGGTTTAGGATGGACATTATGAAAAGAACTTGTTCTGAAATGTCCTTTGAAAAGTATTGCTTGGTGTTGGAGCATTCAAAAAGGCAGTATAGTAAAGTTGTGGGTGAAAAGGATGAGTACTTCAACTTGTAAAATGGGTTTTATGAGGGACATTAAGAAAAGAAATTGTTCTGAAATGCCTTTTGAAAAGTATTGCTTGGTGTTAGAGCATTCAAAAAGCTGTAAAGTAAAGTTGTTGGTGAAAAGGATGAGTATTTCAACTTGTAAAATGGGTTTTATGAGGGACATTAAGAAAAGACCTTGTTCTGAAATATCTTTTGAAAAGTATTGCTTGGTGTAGTGGCATTCAACAGCTGTAAAGTATAGTTGCGGGTGAAAAGGATGGGAACTTCAACTTGTAAAATGGGTTTAGGAAGGACATTCAGAAAAGAACTTGTTCTGAAATGTCACTTGAGAAGTATTGCATGGTGTTGGAGCATTCAAAAAAGCAGTATAGTAAAGTTATGGTGAAAAGGATGAGTACTTCAACTTGTAAAATGGGTTTAGGTGGGACATTAAGAAAAGAACTTGTTCTGAAATGCCTTTGAAAAGTATTGCTTGGTGTTGGAGCATTCAAAAGCTGTAAAGTAAAAACATGGGTTAAAAGGATGAGTACTTCAACTTGTAAAATGGGCTTAGGAGTGATATTAAGAAAGGAACTTGTTGTGAAATGCCTTTAGAAAAGTATTGCTTGGTGTTGGGGCATTCAAAAGGCTGTAAAGTAAAGTTGTGGGTTAAAAGGATAAGTAGTTCAACTTGTAAAATGGGTTTAGGAAGGACATTACGTAAATAACTTGTTCTGAAATGCCCTTTGAAAAGTATTGCTTGGTGTTGGAGCATTCAAAAAGCTTTAAAGTAAAGTTGTGGGTGAAAAGGATGGGTACTTCAATTTGTAAATTTGGTTTACGACGGTCACTAAGAAAAGAACTTTTTCTTTAATGCCTTTGAAAAGTATTGCTTGGTGTTGGGCATTCAAAAAGCTGTAAAGTAAAGTTGTGGGTGAAAAGGATGGGTACTTCAACTTGTAAAGTGGGCTTAGGATGGATATTATGAAAAGAACTTGTTCTGAAATGCATTTGAAAAGTATTGTTTGGTGTTGGGACATTGAAAAAACAGTAAAGTAAAGTAGGGGGTGAAAAAGAATGGATAGTTCAATATCTAAAATGGGCTTAGGAGGGGTATTATGAAAAGAATTTTTTCTGTAAAGCCTTTTAAAAAGCATTTCGTTGTGTTGGGGCATTCAAAAAGCTGTAAAGAAAAGTTGGGAGTGAAAAGGATGGGAAATTCAACTTGTAAAATGGGTTTAGGAAGGACATTAAGAAAAAACTTGTTCTGAAATGCCATTTGAAAAGTATTGCTTGGTGTTGGAGCATTCAAAAGGCTGTAAAGTAAAGTTGTGTGTGAAAAGGATGGGTACTTCAACTTGTAAAATGGGTTTAGGAGGGATATTAAGAAAAGAAATTGTTCTAAAATGCCTATTTAAAAGTATTGCTTGGTCTTGGAACATTCAAAAAGCTGTAAAGTAAAGTTGTGGTGAAAAAGGTGGGTACTTCAACTTGTAAAAAGGTCTTATGAGGGACATTAAGAAAGGAACTGGTTCTGAAATGCATTTTGAAAAGTATTGCTTGGTGTTGGGGCATTCAAAAAGCTTTAAAGTCAAGTTGTGGGTGAAAAGGATGCAAACTTCAACTTGTAAAATGGGTTTAGGAAGGAAATTAAGAAAATAACTTGTTCTGAAATGCCATTTGAAAAGTATTGCTTGGTGTTAGATCATTCAAAAAGGCAGTATAGTAAAGTTGTGGGTGAAAAAGATGGGTACTTCAACTCGTAAAATGGGTTTAGGAAGGACATTAAGAAAAGAAATTGTTCTGAAATGCCTTTTGAAAAGCATTGCTTAGTGTTGGAGCATTCAAAAAAGCTGTAAAGTAAAGTTGTGTTGAAAAGGATAGGTACTTCAACTTGTAAAATGGGTTTAGGAGGGACATTAGGAAAGGAACTGGTTCTGAAATACCTTTTGAAAAGTATTGCTAGGTGCTGGGGCATTCAATAGCTGTAAAGTAAAGTTGTGGGTGAAAAGGATGGGAACTTCAACTTGTAAAATGGGTTTAGGAAGGACATTAAAAAAATAACTTGTTCTGAAATGCCATTTGAAAAGTATTGCTTGGTGTTGGAGCATTAAAAAAGGCAGTATAGTAAAGTTGTGGGTGAAAAGGATTGGTACTTCAACTTGTAAAATGGGTTTAGGAAGGACATTAAGAAAAGAAATTGTTCTTAAATGTCTTTTGAAAAGTATTGCTGGGTGTTGGGGCATTCAAAAATCTGTGAAGTATAGTCCTGGGATGAAAAAGTTGGGTACTTCAACTTGTAAAATGGATTTAGGAGGAACATTAAGAAAAAAAGTTGTAAAGTAAAGTTTTTGTGAAAAGGATGGGTACTTCAACTTCTAAAATGGTTTTAGGAGGGACATTAAGAAATGAACTGGTTCTGAAATGCCTTTTGAAAAGTATTGCTAGGTGTTAGGGCATTCAAAAGCTGTAAAGTAAAGTTACGGGTGAAAAAGATGGGTACTTCAACTTGTAAAATGGGTTTAGGAGGGACATTAAGAAAAGACCTTTTTCTTAAATGTCTGTTGAAAAGCATTGCTTGGTGTTGTAGCATTCAAGAGCTGTAAAGTATAGTTGCGGGTGAAAAGGATGGGAACTTCAACTTGTAAAATGGGTTTAGAAAGGACATTAAGAAAATAACTTGTTCTGAAATGCCATTTGAGAAGTATTGCTTGGTGTTGGAGCATTCAAAAAAGCAGTATAGTAAAGTTGTGGTGAAAAGGATGAGTACATCAACTTGTAAAATAGGTTTAGGAGGTACTTTAAGAAAGGAACTGGTTCTGAAATGCCTTTTAAAAAGCATTGCTAGGTGTTGGGGCATTCAAAAGCTGTAAAGTAAAGTTGTGGGTGAAAAGGATGGGTACTTCAACTTGTAAAATGGGTTTAGGAGGCACATTAAGAAAAGAACTTGTTCTGAAATGCCCTTTGAAAAGTATTGCTCGGTGTTGTGGCATTCAAGACCTGTAAAGTATAGTTGCGGATGAAAAGGATGGGAACTTCAACTTGTAAAATGGGTTTAGGAAGGACATTAAGAAAATAACTTGTTCTGAAATACCATCTGAGAAGTGTTGCTTGGTGTTGGAGCATTCAAAAAAGCAGTATAGTAAAGTTATGGTGAAAAGGATGAGTACTTCAACTTATAAAATGGGTTTAGGTGGGACATTAAGAAAACAACTTGTTCTGAAATGCATTTGAAAAGTATTGCTTGGTGTTGGAGCATTCAAAAGCTGTAAACTAAAGTTGTGAGTTAAAAGGATGAATACTTCAATTTGTAAAATGGGTTTAGGACGGTCACTAAGAAAAGAACTTGTTCTGAAATGCCTTTTGAAAAGTATTGCTTGGTGTTAGGGCATTCAAAAAGCTGTAAAGTAAAGTTGTGGGTGTAAAGGATGGGTACTTCAACTTGTAAAATGGGTTTAGGATGGACATTAAGAAAATAACTTGTTCTGAAATGTCCTTTGAAAAGTAATGCTTGGTGTTGGAGCATTCAAAAAGCTGTAAAGTAAAGTTGTGGGTGAAGAGGATGGGTACTTCAATTTGTAAAATGGGTTTAGGACGGTCACTAAGAAAAGAACTTGTTCTGAAATGCCTTTGAAAAGTATTGCTTGGTGTTGGGCTTTCGAAAAGCTGTAAAGTAAAGTTGTGGGTGAAAAGGATGGGTACTTCAACTTGTAAAATGGGTTTAGGATTGACATTATGAAAAGAACTTATTCTGAAATGCATTTAAAAACTTTGCTTGGTGTTGGCGCATTCAAAAGGCTGTAAAGTAAAGTTGTGTGTGAAAAGGATGGGTACTTCAAATTGTAAAATGGGTTTAGGAAGGAAATTAAGAAAATAACTTTTTCTGAAATGCCATTTGAAAAGTATTGCTTGGTGTTAGAGCATTCAAAAAGGCATTATAGTAAAGTTGTGGGTGAAAAGGATGGGTACTTCAACTTGTAAAATGAGTTTAGGAATGATATTAAGAAAGGAACTTGTTCTGAAATGCCTTTTGAAAAGCATTGCTTGGTGTTGGAGCATTCAAAAAGCTGTAAAGTAAAGTTGTGTTGAAAAGTATGGTACTTCAACTTGTAAAATGGTTTTTTGAGGGACATTGAGAAATCAGCTGGTTCTGAAGTGCCTTTTGAAAAGTATAGTTTGGTGTTGGGACGTTCAAGAAGCTGTAAAGTAAAGTTGTGGGTGAAAAAGATGGCAAATTTCAACTTGTAAAATGAGTTTAGGAAGGACATTAAGAAAATAACTTGTTCTGAAATGCCATTTGAAAAGTTTTGCTTGGTGTTGGAGCATTCAAAAAGGCAGTATAGTAAAGTTGTGGGTGAAAAGGATGGGTACTTCAACTTGTAAAATGGGTTTAGGAAGCACATTAAGAAGAGAAATTGTTCTGAAATGCCTTTTGAAAAGTATTGCTGGGTGTTGGGGCATTCAAAAAGCTGTGAAGTATAGTCCTGGGATGAAAAAGATGGGTACTTCAACTTGTAAAATGGGTTTAGGAGGAACATTAAGAAAAAAAGTTGTAAAGCAAAGTTGTGGTGAAAAGGATGGGTACTTCAACTTGTAAAATGGTTTTGGGAGGGACATTAAGAAAGGAACTGGTTCCGAAATGCCTTTTGAAAAGTATTGCTAGGTGTTAGGGCATTCAAAAGCTGTAAAGTAAAGTTACGGGTGAAAAGGATGGGTACTTCAACTTGTAAAATGGGCTTAGGAGGGACATTAAGAAAAGACCTTGTTCTTAAATGTCTGTTGAAAAGCATTGCTTGGTGCTGTGGCATTCAAGAGCTGTAAAGTATAGTTGCGGGTGAAAAGGATGAATACTTCAATTTGTAAAATGGGTTTAGGATGGTCATTAAGAAAAGAAATTGTTGTGAAATGTTTTTTGAAAAGTATTGCTTGGTGTTGGGGCATTCAAAAAGCTGTAAAATAAAGTTTTGTGTGAAAATGATGGGTTAATTAAAATTGTAAAATGGGCTTAGGATAGCTATTAAGAAAAGAACTGGTTCTGAAATGCCCTTTGAAAAGCATTGCTTGGTGTTGGAGCATTCAAAAAGCTGTAAAGTAAAGTTGTGGGTGAAAAGGATGGGTACTTCAATTTGTAAAATGGGTTTAGGACGGTCACTAAGAAAAGAACTTGCCTTTTGAACTTGCCACTAAGAAAAGAACTAAGAAATGCCTTTTGAAAAGTATTGCTTGGTGTTGGGGCATTCAAAAAGCTGTAAAGTAAAGTTGTGTGTGTAAAGGATGGGTACTTCAATTTGTAAAATGGGTTTAGGAGGGATATTATGAAAAGAGCTTGTTCTGAAATGCCTTTTGAAAAGTATTGCTTGGTGTTGGAGCATTCAAAAAGCAGTAAAGTAAAGTTGGGGGTGAAAAGGATGGGAACTTCAACTTTTAAAATTGGTTTAGGAAGGACATTATGGATGAGTTTGCTTCCTTGTTGTTATCTGGAAAAAGTGTCTAAATTATTTTGAAGTTTACTTCCTATTGTTGTTTACCCTCTAATGATAGATTATCTGCTAAGTAGTGTTTGTTAAAACTTGAACAATTGGAATAGGGCTTTTTCTTTAGGCCTTCTTCCCAGCGCCATCTTTTTCTTGAGTAAATTGGCGCGCCATCTATAGTATCATTTATAATTAAATTTTACCAATAAGTGAGCAGAAGAGGGGAGTTTCTTGTCGCAAGGGCCGTTGTACCTGCCGGGAGTGTTACTCCCTTAAACTGCGGGGATCAGGTAGCAAGAAACTACGCTTCCCTCACTTATTAGCACGCCCACGGACTGATTTTTGGACTATTCTTTGGCATCCGATTGCAATGTCGGAGAAAAGCGATAAAGGTGAAAAGCTTATTATCAATCCGGTACTGAACTTTTTAACACGTGTCATGAATGATGGACTGAAAATAGAGGTGATCACGGCAACTGCCCTGAGTTTTTTCACTCTTGAGCAAATTATTGAAGCTAAAGCTGTACTGCATAAGGAGCTAAAAATCGAGACCCGGCTGATTAAGCATAGTAAGAAGGAGGATGAGAACGTAATAGATATGTGCAGATGGTTTAACCAAGCTGCAACTCGCGATAAAAATCTGATTCCTACCTTTGTGATCCTAACGCCATGCTCTGTTCCTACTGTCGGGGAATCCACCTCAGCGACAGCTATCTGTCGGCTCAACGAAATCAAGCGTAAGGTCGATGGACTATACGAAATGGCACAAAATCGGCCACTGACTTGGAAACTTAGCGAACCCGCGGAGGAGCTCCCCCTCTGGCCCAGTTACGCTGTTGTCCTCAAAAACTTACCTGACAACTTAAATACACCTAGTGCGCGAAAGGAATTTATTGACAAGGTCTGTCCGAACAGCGAGGAAATAAGTGAGCTTCGTAAACTGAAGAGTGACTGGAAACTTGTGGTGAAATCTAAGAAAACTGCTGATACAATTGCCTCAACACTGAAAAGTGATAAATGTGGTGTTACTGCATCCGTACGCTCACCGAGCTATATTGGTGTACTCAAGCGCGTCCCTGAAGACCTGAATGAGCAGTCATTGCACGAACTTATCCCCCGTGCTACAAAAGTTATGCAATGTGGATCCTCTCGTGTGTTCAAAGTTTATTTTGAGTCGTGACACGAGCTCGAAATCTTCGTCCGCAACTCCATCAAAGTGCATTACGAAAAACTACCCACCGAAGTATTCGTGTTCACTCCAAGACGATGCTACTCGTGTCATACAGTCGGTCATTTAGCATCCGAGTGCACCAATCAGCCCAAATTTTCCAGATGTGGATACGTAGAACATAAATCTGATCGTCTCAATCCCTGTAATCAACCGCTTTTTTGCATAAGCTGTAACACTAGTGGACATTCTTGCTACAGCGTCCGTTGCTCCGCAAATAAACCTGCAAACGCAGACTCAAAAGCTAATAGGCTTGCCCGTGCTACTCAATGAACATTTTATCTTGGAATATGAATGGGAATTTCGCAAAAAGGCACCCGATAATTTGTGAAATGCTAAAAAGCAATCAAATTGTGTGTATCCAAGAGCACTTTGCTCTTCCTATTTCTGTACGTCAACTGGACATTTTCCGTGCTAATAACATGTATGTTGTTCCTGCTGTCAGAAAAAAGGACCAAGGAAGGCCCTCCGGGGGTCTTGTGACGTATATTAGTAACGATGTTGAATCAAAGCGATTCTAGCTGTTCAACTGCGTTATTTTGTTGTTTTGGTTGTATCCATGCCAACAGAATATAGTTATAATTCTTCTCACTCAGAATTTGCGCTAAGCTAAAGTAAATCAGCTGAATGTATTATCAATATACGATTAGAAAGATTTCATTGTGTAATGTCACGTGATTTTAACTGTCCTATGAGTGCTGACTTTACTAAAACTAACGCGCTTTTTACTGGTGATCGTGAAAGTATGGTACATGGTCTCCTAGATGATACATTTACCATTTTAGAAAAAAAACAAAATTTTACATACACACACAACACAGGAAGTACTTCTAATTTAGACCATGTTATTTGCTCTAATGACCTACTCCCTACTTCAGTACGGGTGTCTGGCACTACTTTTACTTCTGACCATTTTTCAATTGAACTGCAAATCACACCTCCCGCTACACAATCTGAGCATCCACACCAAAATAACGCAGCAAAAACTACAAAAAAATGGACACAAATACGGGATTGGAATAATGTTAATACGTCGGTTTACACGCAAGTTTCGGAGGAAATTTTAGCTAAAATTAAAACCCCATTTGACCTTCTGATCCAGTAACGACAAATCGAACTGAACGAGGCTCGACTTGAACTTGATATATATGCTGCCCAAATTACACACGCTTTTCGCTCAGCTGGGGACGCTGCTGATCCCATAATGAAAATTAAGACCGGTACGCAAGTTTCAGGTTGGTCGCAAAATGCTGGCCTAGTTGATGCATGCAACCAGGCAAAATTTTGGCTTTCTGTTTGGAAGGAGTGTGGACGGCCGAGAATTGGGGTTGTAAATGCCGTTAGACTCCTTACAAAAAGAAAGTTTGGAAAATAATTGGCTCTCCACCGGTCTAATTTAATTGCTAAGTCTTCTGAAGATGCTCTACGAAATCCTGACCTTATGTGGAAGACTCTTTCCAAAAGAAAGCCAAATTTTGCTGCATCTTCAATTTCCCTTGAATCTTGGAGAACTTATTACGAACAAGAATTTAAATCCCCTTGTCCAACTCTTAGCACAAAATACAAGGCAGAGCTGCATAATTTCCTATCAAGCACCTACCGTTCTAACGTTACTGTGTCGGTATCCGAGGTTCAGAACGTGCTCCGTCGCATTAAAAAGAAAAAGTCTCGTGGTGCTGATGGAATTTCTGCTCTTCATTTAAAAAACCCATCTTCAATACTCATTCAGCACCTTGCCCTGCTTTTTCAGATGATTTTTGTGCAAGGTGTGGTTCCCAGTAATTTTTGCATAGGGTCCCTTACCCCTGTGCCAAAAAAGGGGAAACCCCTGGAAGAATGTACGTCTTTTCGACCCATTACTATATCAACAACTTTTTGCAAAATTTTTGAGCTACTTATAATTAAAGAAATAAATGAGAAATGTTATGCAACACCCTCCCAATTTGGCTTTCAACCTGGTCTTGGTTGTGGCCATGCGCTAAGCGTCGTGGCTTCTGTCCTTATTGACGCTGAAAGCTCAGGCGAGTCGGTCGCGATTGGTGTTAATGATGTCAAGCGTGCGTTTGATTCCCTTATCCACGACCAAATTTTTCTAGAAATGGGAAAAAGAGGCGTCCAACGAGATGTCATAATGCCATTAAAGGACATGTATGAAAACCTCCATGCACAAATAAAAGTTGTTTCGCCTGAGAAGAATATAAGGGAAATTTACCCAACCGTCCCAGGACGAAAAGGCACCCGGCAAGGTGCTCCTACTTCTGCCCCGGCTTTTAATAACAGTGTTCTTCCAGCACAGGAAAATTACCAAATAACGTGTGTTCTGGATGGTATTGACCTTTCTCTTCTTTGTTATGCTGACGATATTTTAAATATGAGCCGGAATATTGGTAGCATTGAATGCAATTTTGCTATTTTTCAAAAGCAATATGCTGCGATATGCCTAGAATTTAACGCTGCAAAATCAGAGGTATTACTGTTTAATTGGCCCGAAAACCAAGTCCCGCCTACCATAGACCTTGGACAGACAAGTATTCAGCCAGCAGATCACATCATTTATCTTAGACTACCGATTGGTAAAACGCTGAGACACACACGACAGCTATTAATTCAACATCTCGAAAAGTGTACCGGTTTTGCATACAGCAGATTGGTTGCAACGAAGTTCAGCTTCAACCGGTTTATCCTTGCTCGGCTGTATACTGCACTAGCATTGCCCCATTTTTTATACCTGAGCCCTTTTTGGCGAACATTTCCATGCACCACTAAACAGAAAATTCGAGCAATATTTTTTAAATATGCTAAGTACCTTTTAAGACTCCCCCCTGGACACGTAACACATACCTCATTAATAGGTATAAACTGGCAGATCCCACTCTCATAATTGAAAATCAGATTTCCCGTTTTAACAGTAAAATTGGTAACCACCCCTGGCATAGTTTACTCAAGCAGTAGTCAAGTGTAGAATTGTTTTTTATTTCTTGTCAGTTTATTGTTTTTCTCGTTTGTATCCGTTGATGTATTATTTGTCCCTTTTTTTTTTCTTTTTTTTTTGTTTATCTTTATTGTACTATGTCTTGTGTTTTTGTAACGACGGGTTATAAATAAATAATAATAATAATAATTAAGAAAATAACTTGTTCTGAAATGCCATTTGAAAAGTATTGCTTGGTGTTGGAGCATTCAAAAAGGCAGTATAGTAAAGTTGTGGGTGAAAAGGATGGGTACTTCAACTTGTAAAATGGGTTTAGGAGGGACATTAAGAAAAGAAATTGTTTTCAAATGCCTTTTGAAAAGTATTGCTTGGTGTTGGGGCATTCAAAAAGCTGTGAAGTATAGTTCTGGGTGAAAAAGATGGGTACTTCAACTTGTAAAATGGGTTTAGGAGGGACATTAAGAAAAAAAGTTGTAAAGTAAAGTTGTGGTAAAAAGGATGGGTACTTCAACTTGTAAAATGGTTTTAGGAGGGACATTAAGAAAGGAACTGGTTGTGAAATGCCTTTGGAAAAGTATCGCCAGGTGTCTGGGTATTCAAATCCTAGAAAGTAAAGTTGCGAATAAAGACTATGGGTACTTCAACTTGTAAAACGGCTTTATAAAGGACATTAACAATATACCTTGTTCTGGTAAGTCTTTTGAAAAGTATTGCTTGGTGTTGTGGCATTCAAGAGCTGTAAAGTATAGTTGCGGGTGAAAAGGATGGGAACTTCAACTTGTAAAAAGGGTTTAGGAGGGACATTAAGAAAAGAACTTGTTCTGAAATGTACTTTGAAAAGTATTGCTTGGTGTTGGAGCATTCAAAAAAGCAGTATAGTAAAGTTGTGGTGAAAAGGATGAGTACTTCAACTTGTAAAATAGGTTTAGGAGGTACATTAAGAAAGGAACTGGTTCTGAATGCCTTTTGAAAAGTATTGTTAGGTGTTGGGGCATTCAAAAGCTTTAAAGTAAAGTTGTGGGTGAAAAGGATGGGTACTTCAACTTGTAAAATGGGTTTAGGAGGGACATTAAGAAAAGAATTTGTTCTAAAATGCCATTTGAAAAGTATTGCTTGGTGTTGTGGCATTCAAGGCCTGTAAAGTATAATTGCGGATGAAAAGGATGGGAACTTCAACTCGTAAAATGGGTTGAGGAAGGATATTAAGAAAATAACTTGTTCTGAAATATCATTTGAGAAGTATTGAATGGTGTTGGAGCATTCAAAAAAGCAGTATAGTAAAGTTATGGTGAAAAGGATGAGTACTTCAACTTGTAAAATGGGTTTAGGAAGGATATTAAGAATGTAACTTGCTCTGAAATGCCTTTGAAAAGTATTGCTTGGTGTTGGAGCATTCAAAAGCGGTACAGTATAGCTGTGGGTGTAAAGGATGGATACTTCAATTTGTAAAATGAGCTTAGGAAGGACATTAAGAAAAAAACTTGTTCTGAAATGCCCTTTGAAAAGTATTGTTTGATGTTGGAGCATTCAAAAAGCTGTAAAGTAAAGTTGTGGATGAAAAGGATGGGTACTTCAATTTGTAAAATGGGCTTAGGACGGTCATTAAGAACAGAAATTGTTCTGAAATGCCTTTGAAAAGTATTGCTTGGTGTTGGGCATTCAAAAAGCTGTAAAGTAAAGTTGTGGGTGAAAAGGATGGGAACTTCAACTTGTAAAATGGGTTTAGGATGGACCTTATGAAAAAAGCTTGTTGTGGATTGCCTTTGAAAAGTATTTTTTAGTGTTGGCGCATTCAAAAAGCTTTAAAGTAAAGTTGTGTGTGAAAAGGATGGGTACTTCAATTTGTAAAATGGGTTTAGGAGGGATATTAAGAAAAGAACTTGTTCTTAAATTCCTTTTGAAAAGTATTGCTTAGTGTTGAGGCATTCAAAAAGCTGTAAAGTAAAGTTGTGGGTGAAAAGGATGGGAACTTCAACTTTTAAAATGGGTTTAGGAAGGACATTAAGAAAATAACTTGTTCTGAGATGCCATTTGAAAAGTATTGCTTGGTGTTGGAGCATTCAAAAAGGTAGCATAGTAAAGTGGTGGGTGAAAAGGATGGGTACTTCAACTTGTAAATTGGGTTTAGGTAGGACATTAAGAAAAGAAATTGTTCTGAAATGCTTTTTGAAAAGTATTGCTTGGTGTTGACGCATTCAAGAAGTTCTAACGTAAAGTTTTAGTGAAGAGTATGGGTACTTCAAAATGTAAAAAGGTTTAGGAGGGACATTAAGAAAGAAGCTTGCTTTGAAATGTCTTCTGAAAAGTATGTCTCGGTGTCGGGGCATTAAAAAAGCTGTAAAGTAAATTTGTTGATGAAAAGGATGGGAACTTCAACTTTTAAAATGGGTTTAGGAAGGACATTAAGATAATAATTTGTTCTGAAATGCCATTTGAAAAGTATTGCTTGGTGTTGGAGCATTCAAAAAGGCAGTATAGTAAAGTTTTGAGTGAAAAGGATGGGTACTTCAACTCGTAAAATGGGTTTTGGAAGGACATTAAGAAAAGAAATTGTTCTGAAATGCCTTTTGAAAAGTATTGCTTGGTGTTGGAGCATTCAAAAAAGCTGTAAATTAAAGTTTTGGTGAAAAGGATAGGTACTTCAACTTGTAAAAAGGTTTTATGATGGACATTAAGAAAGGAACTTGTTCTGAAATGCCTTTTGAAAAGTATTGCTAGGTGTTGGAGCATTCAAAAAACCTGTAAAGTAAAGTTGTGTGTAAAAAGGATGGGTATTTCGACTTGTAAAATGGGTTTAGGAGGGACACTAAGAAAAGAACTTGTTGCGAAATGCATTGAAAAGTATTGCTTGGTGTTGGGGCATTCAAAAAGCTGTAAAGTAAAGTTGTGGGTGAAAAGGATGGGTACTTCAACTTGTAAAATGGGTTTAGGAGGGACATTATGAAAATAACTTGTTCTGAAATGCCCTTTGAAAAGTATTGTTGGGTGTTGGAGCATTCAAAAGCTGTAAAGTAAAGTTGTGGGTGAAATGGATGGGTTCTTCAATTTGTAAAATAGGTTTAGGAGGTACATTAAAAAGAACTTATTGTCAAATTTCATTTGAAAAGTATTGCTTGGTGTTGGGGCACTCAAAAAGCTGTAAAGTAAATTTGTGGGTGAAAAGGATAGGTGCTTCAACTGGTACTTCAACTTCAAAGTATTGCTTGGTGCTGGAGCATTCAAAAAAGCTGTAAAGTAAAGTTGTGGGTGTAAAGGATGGGTACTTCAACTTGAAAATTTGGCTTATGAATAACATTATTAAAATAACTGTTTCTGAAATGTGCTTTGAAAAGTCGGGCTTTGTGCTGGAGCATTGAAAAAGGCTGTTTAGTAAAGTTATGGGTGAGAAGTATGGGTACTTCAATTTGTACATTAATTTTAGGAGTGATATTATGAAAGGAACTTGTTCTGAAATGTCTTTTGAAAAGCATTGCTTGGTGTTGGAGCATTCAAAAAGCTGTAAAGTAAAGTCATGGTGAAAAGGATAGGTATTTCAACTTGTAAAACGGTTTTATGATGGACATTAAGAAAGGAACTGGTTCTGAAATGCCTTTTGAAAAGTATTGCTTGGTGTTGGAGCATTCAAAAAAGCTGTAAAGT
Organism: Artemia sp. Qi Xiang Cuo; assembly: GCF_049724085.1. NCBI lineage: Eukaryota > Metazoa > Arthropoda > Branchiopoda > Anostraca > Artemiidae > Artemia > Artemia sp. Qi Xiang Cuo. The sequence goes on from NW_028300739.1 coordinate 97,473, forward strand.
AAAGTTGTGGGTGAAAAGGATAGGGTACTTCAACTTGTAAAATGGGTTTAGGAAGGACATTAAGAAAATAACTCGTTCCGAAATGCCATTTGAAAAGTATTGCTTGGTGTTGGGGCACTCAAAAAGCTTTAAGGTAAATTTGTGGGTGAAAAGGATAGGTACTTAAACTTGTAAAAATGGGTTTAGGATGGACATTATAAAAAGAACTTGTTCTGAAATGCCCTTTGAAAAGTATTGCTTTGTGTTGGAGCATTCAAAAGCTGTAAAGTAAAGTTTTGGGTGAAAAGGATGGGTACTTCAATTTGTAAAATGGGTTTAGGACGGTCACTAAGAAAAGAACTTGTTCTGAAATGCCTTTTGAAAAGTATTGCTTGGTATTGGAGCATTCAAGAAAGCTGTAAAGTAAAGTTGTGGGTGACAAGGATCGGTACTTCAACTGGTAAAATGGGTTTAGGATGGACATTAAGAAAATAACTTGTTCTGAAAAGATATAATAAAGCCTTAAAAAAGTATTAAAAAATGGGGAGGGGACTCTTTGGGGGCCCGGGGGGATTTGGGGGTCCGGGGGCCCTTGGGGGCCGGGTGGTCCTTTGGGAGCCTGGGGGACCTTTGCGGACCGGGGGCCTCCTTCAGCGTTGGGGTAGGGGGATCGGAGCCCTTTGGGGTTGGGTAGGGGACCTCACGACACTGTTCAAATGGAACTTGTGTATTATAACGACCATAGAGTTTCACCTTCAAATCCACTTCTAAAACATCTTCTAAAATCCTCTTTTAAAAATGTCTCTAACTGTTTCGCCGAAATAATTCCCTAAAATGTCTAAAACGGTTTCACCCAAATAACCCCTAAGCGTAATTTCTGCGTGTTCCTTTTGTTTTTGGCATCCCTTCGCTGTCACATTGAAAATTACTAGGAAACCCTTTCCCACGTTAATCTCTTCATCTTTAAGATCAAAATATCTCTTCCCCACCGTTAATGCACATTTGCAAACTTCACCCGGAAACAATTCTCCTGGAAGAACTCCAAAGACGTTAATAAACTTCGCCCGGAGACAATTCTCCTTGGAAATAAATCAAAGACATTAATAAACTTCGCCCGGAAACAATTCTCCTGGACGAACTCCTAAGACATTAATAAACTTCACCCGGAGACAATTCTCCTTGGAAATACATCAAAGTGAGAAAAATCCTGTTTTTTCATTCTCAGTGAGAAAACCATAAAACATGCATAAATTGCTGTTGACACCCATGAATAACATCAAATAAATTGACCAACACACATAACCGTCCATGAACCATCCATAAAAGTGAGAAAAGTCCTGAGTAGAGGAGGGGGTGTTACTCCCACGATTACACCACCCCTTCGAATCCCGATCCGGACACTTTTTTTTAAAACTCCCACGATCACCACGTGGTTTATGATCCATATATGGGCATAGCCTCCCTAGGGAGAATGATTACGTAATGGGGTCAATGACCTCTTTTTCCAAGATCGATTTATTTGTTGTTTTTCTCGGCTAGCCTGCCCTGAGAACTTGATTTACATAATCGCTAGGGGAAATTATTGATTCG
>NW_028300740.1:0-5000 GCF_049724085.1 Artemia sp. Qi Xiang Cuo
TGACAGAAATGTAGGTCCCTATGTCCTTCCCTGCCTTCCTCATCAAGATTCGCTTCTGATAATAAAATCGATTCTTCAAAAGCTAAAACTATACATTTTCATTGGCCTGACCGAAATATAAGTTCCTATGTCCTTCCCTGACTTTCTCATCAAGCTTCGCTTCAAAGAATGAAACAAGTTCTTCAAAAGCTAAAACTATTCATAGACATATGTCTGACAAAAATGTAAGTCCTTATGTTCTTCCCTGCCTTCCTAATCAAGCTTATCTTCAAAGAATAAAACAGATTCTTCAAAAGCTAAAACTATTCTTTTTCATAGGTCTGACCGACATGATTTTTCCTATGTCCTTCCCTGCTTTCCTCATCACGCTTCGCTTCAAATAATGAAACAGGTTCTTCAAAAGTTAAACCTATTCATTCTCATGGGTCTGACCGAAATGTAAGTCCCTATGTCCTTCCTGGCCTTCTTAATCAGGCTCCTAACAGGTTCTTCAAAAGTTAAAACTATTCATTTTCATGTTTCTGACCGGAATATAAGTCACTGTGTCCTTGTCTGGCTTTTTTATCAAGCTTTGATTCAGAGAATAAAACATGTACTTCGAAAGTTAAAACTATTCATTTTCGTAGGTCTGACCGAAATGTAAGTCCGCATGTCCTTCCCTTTCTACCTACTCAAGATTAACTTCAAGGAAATAATAAACAGATTCTACAAAAGCTAAAACTATTTATTTTCATAGGTCTGACCGGAATGTGAGTCCCTGTGTCCTTTCCTGCCTTCCTCATCAAAATTTGCTTCAAATAATAAAATAGATTCTAGAAAACTAAAAACTATACATTTTCATAGGTCTGACCGGAATGTTAGTCCCTATGTCCTTCCCTGCCTTCCTCATCATGCTTCATTTCAAATAATAAAACAGATTCTTCAAAAGCTGAAACTATTTATTTTCATTGGTCCGACCGAAATGTAAGTCCTTAAGTCCTTCCCTGCCTTTCTCATTAAGCTTAGCTTCAAATAATAAAACAGATTCTTCAAAAGCTAAAACTATTTATTTTCATAGGTCTGACTCAAATGTAAGTCTTAATATCTTTCTCTGCCTTCCTCATCAAAATTCGCTTCAAATAAAAAAAAATAGATTCTCCAAACGCTAAAACTATACATTTTCATAGGTCTGACCGAAATATTAGTCCCTATGTCCTTCCCTGCCTTCCCTATCAAAATTTGCTTCAAATAATAAAATAGATTCTCGAAAACAAAATTATTCATTTTACTAGGTCTGACTGGAATATTAGTCCCTATGTCCTTCCCTGCCTTCCTCATCAAGCTTCACTTCAAAGAATAAAACATATTATTCAAAAGCTAAAAGTATTTATTTTCATTGGTGCGACCGAAATTTAAGTCCTTAAGTCCTTCCCTGCATTCATCATGAAACTTTGCTTCAAATAAAAAAACAGATTCTTCAAAATCTAAAACTATTTATTTTCATAGGCTCTGACCCTAATGTAAGTCTTAATGTCTTTCTCTGCCTTCCTCATCAAAATTCACTTCAAATAAAAAAAATAGATTCTACAAACGCTAAAACTATACATTTTCATAGGCCTGACTGGAATGTTAGTCCCTATGTCCTTCCACTGCCTTCCTTATCAAGTTTATCTTCAAAGAATAAAATGAATTCTTCAAAAGCTAAAACTATACATTTTCATTGGTCTGACCGAAATGTAAGTCCTTATATCAGTCCCTACCTTCCTCATCCAATTTTTCTACCAATATTAAAATGGATTCTTAAAAAAATAAAAGTATTCATTCCCATAGGTCTGACTGAAGTGTAAGTCCCTATGTCCTTCCCTGCCTTCCTCATCTAGCTACGCTTCAAACAATAAAACAGATTCTTCAAAAGCTAAAACTATTTATTTTCATAGTTCTGACCGAAATGTTAGTCTTTATGTGCTTCCCTGCCTTCCTCATCAAGCTTAGCTTCAAAGAATATAAGAAATTCTTCAAAAGCTAAAACTTCATTTTCATAGGTCTGACAGAAAGTTAAGTCCCTATTTCCTTCCCTGCCTTCCTCATCAAGCTACACTTCAAATAATAAAACAGATTCTTCAAAAGCTAAAACTATTGATTATCATTGGTCGGACCGAAATGTAAGTCTTTAAGTCCTTCCCTGCCTTCCTCATCAAACTTAGCTTCAAAGAATAAAATATATTCTTCAAAAGCTAAAAATATACATTTTCTTAGGTCTTACAGAAATATAAATTCCTATGTCCTTCCCTGCCTTTCTCATCGAAATTCACTTCAAATCATAAAAAATATACATCAAAGGCTAAAACTAGTCATTCCCATATATTTGACCAAAATGCAAATCCCTATGTCATTCCCTGCCTTCCTCATCTAGTTTCACCTAAAATAATAAAAAATATTCTTCAAAAGCTAAAACTATTCATTGCCATAGGTCTGACCGAAATGTAAGTCCCTATGTCCTTCCCTGTCTTCCTAATAAAGCTTAGCTTCAAAGAATTAAACAGATTCTTCAAAAGCTAAAACTATTTGCTTTCATAGTTTTGACCGAAATGTAAGTTCCTATGTCCTTCCCCGCCTTCCTCATCAAAATTCCCTTCAAAGAATAAAATAGATTCTTCAAAAGCTAAAACTGTTCATTTTTATAGGTCTGACCGAAATGTTAGTCCCTATGTCCTTCCCTGCCTTCCTCATCATGCTACACTTCAAATAATAAAACAGATTCATCAAAAGCTAAAACTATTGATTTTCATTGGTGTGACCGAAAAATAAGTCCTTAAGTCCTTCCCTGCCTTCCTCATCAAACTTGGCTTCAAAGAAAAAAACAGATTCTTCAAAAGCTAAAACTATTCATTTTTATAGATCTGACCGAAATGTAAGTACCTATGTCCTTCCCTGTCTTCCTTATTAAGCTTCGCTTCAAAGAATAAAATGAATTCTTCAAAAGCTAAAACTATACATTTTCATTGGTCTGACCGAAATATAAGTCCCTATGTCCGTCCCTGCCTTCCTCATCCCAATTTGCTTCCAATAATAAAATAGATTCTTCAAAAGCTAAGACTATTCATTCCCATAGGTCTGACCGAAATGATAGTCCCTACGTCCTTCTCTGCCTTCCTCATCAAGCTTCACTTCAAATAATAAAGAGATTCTTCAAAAGCTAAAACTATTTATTTTCATAGGTTTGACCGGAATATTAGTCCCTATGTCCTTCCCATCCTTCGTCATCAAGCTTCACTTCAAATAATAACACAGATTCTTCAAAACCTAAAACTATTTATTTTCATAGGTTTGACTCAAATTTAAGTCCCTATGTCCTTCCCTGCCTTCCTCATCAAAATTCGCTTCAAATAATAAAATAGATTCTCCAAACGCTAAAACTATACATTTTCATAGGCCTGACCGAAAAATAAGTCCCTATGTCCTTCCCTGCCTTTCTCATCAAGCTTCTCTTCAAATAATAAAAGAGATTCTTCAAAAGCTAAACCTATTCATTCCCATATGTCTGACCGAAATGTATGTCCCTATGTCCTTCCCTGCCTTCCTCATAAAGTTTCGCTTCGGATAATAAAACCGATTTTCCAAACGCTAAAAATATTTATTTTAAAGGCCTGACCGAAAAATATGTCCCTGTGTCATTCCCTGCCCTTCTCATCAGGCTTTGTCTCAAATAATAAAATAAATACTTCAAAACTGAAATCTATTTATTATCATAGATCTGACCGAAATGTAATTTTTTATGTCCCCTCCTACCTTCCTCATCAAACTTAGCTTCAAAGAAAAAAACAGATTATTCAAAAGCTAAAACTAAAAATTTTCTTAGGTGTTACCGAAATGTAAGTTCCTATGTCCTTACCTGCCTTTCTCATCGAAATTTGCTTCAAATCATAAAACAGATACATCAAAGGCTAAAACTAGTAATTTCCATATATTTGACCAAAATGCAAATTCTTATATCATATACTTACTTCATAATCTATCTACACTTAAAAGCATAAAACGTATTCTTAAAGAGATAAAAATATAATGTGCCAGAGGTCTGACCGAAGTGTTTGTCCATCTGTCCTTTTCTGCCTATCTCATCTAGCTTCGCTTCAAATAATAAAATTAATTCTTCACAAGCTAAAATTATTTATTTTCATAGGTCTGACTGAAATCTAAGTTCCTATGTCCTTCCCTGCCTTCCTCATCAAAATTCCCTTCAAAGCATAAAATAGATTCTTCAAAAGCTAAAAATATAAATTTTCATAGGCCTGACAGGAATGTAAGTACTTATGTCATTCCCTGCCTTCATCATCAAGCTTCGTTTCAAATAATAAAACAAATTCTTCAAAAGCTGTAACTATTAATTTTCATAGGTCCGACCAAAAAGTAAATTCTTATGTCCTTCCCTGCCTTTCTCATCAAGCTTAGCTTCAAAGAATAAAATATATTCTTCAAAAGCTAAAACTATTCATTTTTATAGATCTGACCGAAATGTAAGTACCTATGTCCTTCCCTGCCTTCCTTATTAAGCTTCGCTTCAAAGAATAAAATGAATTCTTCAAAAGCTAAAACTATACATTTTCATTGGTCTGACCGAAAAATAAGTCCCTATGTCCTTCCCTGCCCTCCTCATCCAAATTCGCTTCAAATAATAAAATAGATTCTTCAAAAGTTAAGACTATTCATTCCCATAGGTCTGACCGAAATGTTAGTCCCTACGTCCTTCTCTGCCTTCCTCATCAAGCTTCATTTCAAATAATAAACAGATTCTTCAAAAGCTAAAACTATTTATTTTCATAGGTTTGACCGGAATATTAGTCCCTATGTCCTTCCCATCCTTCGTCATCAAGCTTCACTTCAAATAATAACACAGATTCTTCAAAAGCTAAAACTATTTATTTTCATAGGTCTGACTCAAATGTAAGTCCCTATGTCCTTCCCTGCCTTCCTCATCAAAATTCGCTTCAAATAATAAAATAGATTCTCCAAAAGCTAAAACT